>NC_069500.1:1037366973-1037525483 GCF_027579735.1 Bombina bombina | reverse complement strand
GAATTTGATAATAGGAGAAAATTAGAAAGTTGCTTAAAATTGCATGCTCTATCTTTATCACGACAGAAACAAAATTGGGTTCAGTGTCCCTTTAAACACCTCGGGATGGAGAGACCATTCCCCTGGATGAAAAGATTGTCTGCTGAGAAAATCCACTTGCCAGTTGTCCACACCCGGAATATGGATGGCTGACAGCGAGCAAGTGTGGACCTTCGCCCATTCCAGAATCCCAGATACTTCCCTCATTGTTAGGGAGCTCCTCGTTCCCCCCTGATGGTTGATGTAAGCCTCCGAGGTTATGCTGTCTGATTGGAATTTGATAAACTGGGACAAACCCAGAAGAGGCCAAGCCTTCAGAGCATTGAAGATTGCTCAAAGTTCCAAAATGTTGATCGGAAGGAGAGATTCCTCTCGAGTCCACTGACCCTGTGCCTTCCTGGCACCCCAAACAGCTCCCTATCCTGATAGACTTGCGTCTGTAGTCACAATCTTTCAGGATGGTCTCAAGAAGGATGTCCCTTGGGACAGGCGATATGGACAGAGCCACCAAGAGAGAGATTCTCTCGACCGGTTGTCCAGAGAAATCTATTGTGACAGATCCGAGTGGTCGCCGTTCCATTGCCTCAGCATGCACAGCTGAAGAGGTCTGAGATGGAACCTGGCGAATGGGAAGATATCTAGGCTGGACACCATGAGCCCAATTACCTCCATACACCGGGCCACAGAGGGCCTTAAGGAGATCTAGAGGGCAAGACAATTGCAAGTAATTTTTCAACGTCTCTGGTCTGTAAGCAATATCCTCATGGATATGGAATCTATTACCGGGGATTTCCGTAATCCCGCCCACTCGATTAACCGCCCATGCGCACTTATTTTAGGTGGGCGGTTATATAGGGTTAAACATTATCTGAGCTCCTCTCTGGTTATATATTTTGGAGATTATGTTATATGCTGTTTAGGGCTGAATATCACAAAAAAGGAGACTTTAAACCTATCCTGTAACCCTGAGCGATGACCTCCAGAACCCAAGGGGTCTAGCACATCCCCCAGCTAAGCCTCCACAAAGAGAGATATTCTGCCCCCAACAGGAGGCCACCCCTTCATGCCCATTTTGTTTTGGGGGGCTTCTTGTTCTGCTTGGATTTATTCCAAGACTGAGACTGTTTCCAAGTTCCCTTGGACTGTTCAGGCTTCGCGGAGGGCTGCTGGCGTTGGGATTTATCCGAACGAAAGGGACGAAAATTAGGACCCTGTCTTTAGGTTTATTCTTCTTATCCTGCAGTAGAAAGGCACCTTTGCCCCCCAGTGACCATGGATATGATTGAGTCCAGGGCAGGCTAAAACAGAAAACCTGATGCCTTGGCATTCAGGCGAATGATCTGCATATTTGCATCACAGATAAAAGAATTAGCTACCCTCAAGGCCTTAATTCTTTCCTGTATCTCGTCGAGGAGTTTCCACCTCAATCCTTTCCGATAGAGTCGCCCCAATAGGTAGCGGCTCCAGCCACAGCAGCAACTGCCGCTGTAGGTTGAAACAACTACCCCGTATGCTAAAATATCTTCCTTAACAGAGTTTTTAGCTTCTTAACCATGAGCTCCTTAAACGACAAACTATCCTCAAGCGAGATAGTAGTGCGCTTAGCCAGCGTGGAGATAGCTCCATACACCTTAGGGACAGAACCCCACATCTCTAATTGAGAGTCCGGAACCAGGAACAATTTCTTAACGGAAGAAGGGGAAAAGGAACATCCAAGTCTCTCCCATTCATTCTTAATATTTGCCATCTTTACGGGAACCGGGAAAGTCTGTGGCCCACCCTGTCCTCATAAACCTTATCAAGCTTGGGAATAGAAGGTTCCTTGGGTAGTTTAGGTTCCGGAACCACGAAAGTAGCCAACACTTCCTTTAACAAAAAGCGTAAGTGCTCGATCCTAAATCTAAAGTCTGGTTCCTCCGCAGCCGGAGGTTTAGAGTCAGCAGATTCCGACCCAGAAAGAGAATCCTCTGAGGTATCATCTGCGGATAATCTAGTATCAGATTAATCCAACAAGTTGGTAGATGACCCCTGGGAAGGATAGTAATATTTGACCTTTCGCTTGCGCTTAGCAGCGCAAGGTAAAGCACTGAAGGACGCAGACACTGCCGTTTGTAGCTGTTCAGTAAAGTCTGGCGCTAAGAGGGCCCCTCCCAAAGGAGGATCAGCAGTGCATTGGGAAGCTGCATGTGTAATAGGAGATGACTGCAGAGAACGCACTTTACAGGACGGAGACCCCTCGGAGGTGGACGGCTCAGTGGTACTAAACATCTTGGGTTTCTTAGATATAAGTACTTTATCAAGGCATGTGGAACATAATTGAGCAGGCGGTATACCGTAGCCTCCTCACAATAAAAACAGGTAATAGATTTAGGTAAAGAGGGAGTACACTCTAACGTATCAGAGTCCTCCATAGCTTGCGCTTTTAAGATAGACTATAGAAAAAGATAAATGGCACCTTTATACCCCCAATGTCTAGGGCACTCACCACCTCCTATGACCCAGGCCCCACAGAGTGAACCACTTCGTCTCCTGTAAACCACATGGTCAGGAAAGAGGAAATCAATGAGATCACACCCGGTCACATGGTGCGCCATGCAGAACCGCCCCTGCTCCTGGAGAAGCGCGCCTAATCTAACAGGCTGCGCAATATCCAAAACGAAAGTAAAACCTAAATGTTCTAACATCTGCCTGAGCCTCATCTCACACATGTCGCAGCATAAAACATAATAAAGCAAAGTATGCGTAAATCCCCCCTGTTCAATGATCCCCTTCCGGAGATATTAACCTTTGATTCTATACAGATAAACACGGTGACTCTGTCTTCTTGCGTTATCATAGGAGTATAAAATGAAACGATCTTACCGGAATCACCGCTGTGGGACACACAGCCTCTCAAGTTTCACAGTCTTGTAGCATCGCACCTGACATGGACTTGAGTGATAGAAGCAGGCCGTGAAACTCGTCAACGCTGATTGCTTAGGAGCTGTTAATACGAGTCTGGATGGTTTCGCAGAAAGACTCTCCCTGCATCTCCAGACCCTAACATTCGTCAATGCTCTCACTGAGAGGCTGACAAGGCTACTTAAAACTCCAGTCCCATACCGAAGGGTACTACCCTCCATAAGAGACTACTCCAAATCTTCTGACACTTCTCTGCCATCCTCCTGTGATGAAAGTCAAAGAATGACTGGGGGATGAGGGGAGTGGGGGAGGTATTTGTCTCCTCCTGGTGGCAAGGTTCTGTATTCCCACAAGTAATGAATGAAGCCGTGGACTCTCCTCATATTAAAAAGGAAAATAGGGTCGCAAAAGGTATGTGGTATCATGGCACCGGGTCTTGGGGATAAAATTTTGAAGAACCCTGCCCTAGGTAAGCTCAGGAGCAGCAATGAATTATTAGAAGCTAGCTGGTTATTGGTGGATACACAGATATACTTCTTATCATTGGGTCACCAGATGTGTTCAGCTAGGTCCAAGTAGTGCATTGCTGCCCTTCAACTTAAAGGGACTGTAAATAACTTGTAATTACAAGATTGCTCTGCAGTCTTGTAATAAATTCACATACTATGTGATTGTCATTTTTTGGAATGCATTAACACCTTAAAAACTAGTGCAACAAAAAAGAAGTCAGACTGCAACCTTTACTTGGCGTATTTAGAGGAGCCAATTTATAGTTGACAAGGATTGGCACTGTTACTTTGGAAGCAAAATTATCAGATCAACACTAATGAGGCAAATCATGGACAAATGTTAGGCATGTAAGGTCTGTCATGTCCACTTTCAAGTCTCAAAATGTGAAAACCCACAATTTCCAGTCCTAAGTAAACTGAAAAGTGGTAAAATAAAAAATGAAAGTATATTGCATTGCATTTTAAGAAAATTAAAAGGGACAGTATACTGTAAACTTGTTATACCAGCTGCAGAGAATAGAATGTATCAGAAATTGCATTTTGAGGTTTATTTGTGTGTATGAAGTTGCTAGTGTGGTGCTTTGAAACCACAGCCTATTACAAAGGGTTGATCTTGCAGGTAAAACGAGATCTCATTATGTTATAACTTTGTGAACACACACTTGCTAACTTATCATATATCTGTCTGTAAGCCAAAGCTCAATACTTACAGAGAACAATGGAAAATTAACATTTATTAGTTATTCAGGACAGCCAAACAGCCATGACCTTGTATTCCGTCCTAACGGCGCTAAAGCCCATCGCTGTTTGGACGGAATAGAACGCCAAAAGGTTAAGATGATAGTGGATATGCACTAAAAAAAAGAGAAATATATTACAAACACTTTACCTGCATAGGACCTGGGATGCAGGATAAAACTCTTTCGATATTTTCAGTGTTAACGTCCACATCATTAACAGCAACTAAAGTATCTCCTAAAATTGTAAAAAAAATAAAAAATCAAAAATTTAAAGACACTTTTAAAATGATATAAAGCAGTGTTTCTCTAGTTAGATGCACCTCAAATGGATTTTCGTTTACGGATTAAAAACTTTGCTGCTATGAATTTTTCTAACCACTATATCAGGGTTGTCCAAATTAAGGTGCAAGATGTGACCCTCCAGTGTTTACATTTGTGCCAATATTTGCTTCAGAACCATGGAGATATTAAACAGCACCTTCTCTGGAACTGTTTGTTAGTAGAATTGTCTATATTTTCCTAAAGATGTGGTCAATATAGATTTGTTAAGTTATATGTGCAATACACCTAGTACATAGAAAACCTAGTGTAGTGTAGCTAAACCTTTAATTCACAATTGTTGCACGTCAGTAGAAATAATTAGTTGGTATTTGTTAGTATGCACTAATTCTACACCTCGAGATATAAATACATATAGTCGATGTTCAAAGAAATATATTAGAAACTGTAATTGGAAGAAAAAGTCTCTGGAGGTGTGATTATTAAATTCTTATTCAAACATGTTTTTTATGCAGCGGAATACAGTCGGCCGACTGAAAAAAAACAGAATTTATGTTTACCTGATAAATTACTTTCTCCAACGGTGTGTCCGGTCCACGGCGTCATCCTTACTTGTGGGATATTCTCTTCCCCAACAGGAAATGGCAAAGAGCCCAGCAAAGCTGGTCACATGATCCCTCCTAGGCTCCGCCTACCCCAGTCATTCGACCGACGTTAAGGAGGAATATTTGCATAGGAGAAACCATATGTTACCGTGGTGACTGTAGTTAAAGAAAATAAATTATCAGACCTGATTAAAAAAACCAGGGCGGGCCGTGGACCGGACACACCGTTGGAGAAAGTAATTTATCAGGTAAACATAAATTCTGTTTTCTCCAACATAGGTGTGTCCGGTCCACGGCGTCATCCTTACTTGTGGGAACCAATACCAAAGCTTTAGGACACGGATGAAGGGAGGGAGCAAATCAGGTCACCTAAATGGAAGGCACCACGGCTTGCAAAACCTTTCTCCCAAAAATAGCCTCAGAAGAAGCAAAAGTATCAAATTTGTAAAATTTAGAAAAAGTGTGCAGTGAAGACCAAGTCGCTGCCTTACATATCTGATCAACAGAAGCCTCGTTCTTGAAGGCCCATGTGGAAGCCACAGCCCTAGTGGAGTGAGCTGTGATTCTTTCAGGAGGCTGCCGTCCGGCAGTCTCATAAGCCAATCGGATAATGCTTTTAATCCAGAAGGAGAGAGAGGTAGAAGTTGCTTTTTGACCTCTCCGTTTACCAGAATAAACAACAAACAAAGACAAAGTTTGTCTGAAATCCTTAGTAGCTGCTAAGTAAAATTTGAGAGCACGAACTACATCCAAGTTGTGCAACAAACGTTCCTTCTTTGAAACTGGATTAGGACACAAAGAAGGCACAACTATCTCCTGGTTAATGTTTTTGTTAGAAACAACTTTTGGAAGAAAACCAGGTTTAGTACGCAAAACCACCTTATCTGCATGGAACACCAGATAAGGAGAAGAACACTGCAGAGCAGATAATTCTGAAACTCTTCTAGCAGAAGAAATTGCAACCAAAAACAAACTTTCCAAGATAATAACTTAATATCAACGGAATGTAAGGGTTCAAACGGAACCCCCTGAAGAACTGAAAGAACTATGTTGAGACTCCAAGGAGGAGCCAAAATTTTGTAAACAGGCTTGATTCTAACCAGAGCCTGAACAAAGGCTAGAACATCTGGCACAGCTGCCAGCTTTTTGTGAAGTAACACAGACAAGGCAGAAATCTGTCCCATCAAGGAACTTGCAGATAATCCTTTTTCCAATCCTTCTCGAAGGAAGGATAGACTCTTAGGAATCTTAACCTTGTCCCAAGGGAATCCTGCAGATTCACACCAACAGATATACCAAATTATGTGGTAATTTTTCTGGTTACAGGCTTTCAGGCCTGAACAAGGGTATTAATAACAGAATCTGAGAACCCTCGCTTTGATAAGATCAAGCGTTCAATCTCCAAGCAGTCAGCTGGAGTGGGTCGAACGGACCTAGAACAAGAAGGTCTCTCAAAGGTAGCTTCCATGGTGGAGCCGATGACATATTCACCAGATCTGCATACCAAGTCCTGCGTGGCCACGCAGGAGCTATCAAAATCACCGACGCCCTCTCCTGATTGATCCTGGCTACCAGCCTGGGGATGAGAGGAAACGGCGGGAACACATAAGCTAGTTTGAAGGTCCAAGGTGCTACTAGTGCATCCACTAGAGCCGCCTTGGGATCCCTGGATCTGTACCCGTAGTAAGGAACTCTGAAGTTCTGACGAGAGGCCATCAGATCCATGTCTGGAATGCCCCACGGTTGAGTGACTTGGGCAAAGATTTCCGGATGGAGTTCCCACTCCCCCGGATGCAATGTCTGACGACTCAGAAAATCCGCTTCCCAATTTTCCACTCCTGGGATGTGGATAGCAGACAGGTGGCAGGAGTGAGACTCCGCCCATAGAATGATTCTGGTCACTTCTTCCATCGCTAGGGAACTCCTTGTTCCCCCCTGATGGTTGATGTATGAACTTGGCCCTCGCTAGCTGAGGCCAAGCTTTGAGAGCATTGAATATCGCTCTCAGTTCCAGAATATTTATCGGTAGAAGAGATTCTACCCGAGACCAAAGACCCTGAGCTTTCAGGGATCCCCAGACCGCGCCCCAGCCCATCAGACTGGCGTCGGTCGTGACAATGACCCACTCTGGTCTGCGGAAGGTCATCCCTTGTGACAGGTTGTCCAGGGACAGCCACCAACGGAATGAGTCTCTGGTCCTCTGATTTACTTGTATCTTCGGAGACAAGTCTGAATAGTCCCCATTCCACTGACTGAGCATGAACAGTTGTAATGGTCTTAGATGAATGCGCACAAAAGGAACTATGTCCATTGCCGCTACCATCAAACCTATCACTTCCATGCACTGCGCTATGGAAGGAAGAGGAACGGAATGAAGTATCCGACAAGAGTCTAGAAGTTTTGTTTTTCTGGCTTCTGTCAGAAAAATCCTCATTTCTAAGGAGTCTATTATAGTTCCCAAGAAGGGAACCCTCGTTGACGGAGATAGAGAACTCTTTTCCACGTTCACTTTCCATCCGTGAGATCTGAGAAAGGCCAGGACAATGTCCGTGTGAGCCTTTACTTGAGGAAGGGACGACGCTCGAATCAGAATGTCGTCCAAGTAAGGTACTACAGCAATGCCCCTTGGTCTTAGCACCGCCAGAAGGGACCCTAGTACCTATGAGAAAATCCTAGGAGCAGTGGCTAATCCGAAAGAAAATGCCACGAACTGGAAATGCTTGTCCAGGAATGCAAACCTTAGGAACCGATGATGTTCCTTGTGGATAGGAATATGTAGATACGCATCCTTGAAATCCACCTTGGTCATGAATTGACCTTCCTGGATGGAAGGAAGAAGTGTTCGAATGGTTTCCATCTTGAATGATGGAACCTTGAGAAACTTGTTCAAGATCTTGAGATCTAAGATTGGTCTGAACGTTCCCTCTTTTTTGGGAACTATGAACAGATTGGAGTAGAACCCCATCCCTTGTTCTCCTAATGGAACAGGATGAATCACTCCCATTTTTAGCAGGTCTTCTACCCAATGTAAGAATGCCTGTCTTCTTATGTGGTCTGAAGACAACTGAGACCTGTGGAACCTCCCCCTTGGAGGAAGCCCCTTGAAATCCAGAGAATAACCTTGGGAGACTATTTCTAGCGCCCAAGGATCCAGAACATCTCTTGCCCAAGCCTGAGCGAAGAGAGAGAGTCTGCCCCCCACCAGATCCGGTCCCGGATCGGGGGCCCGCATTTCATGCTGTCTTGGTAGCAGTGGCAGGTTTCCTGGCCTGCTTTCCTTTGTTCCAGCCTTGCATAGGTCTCCAGGCTGGATTGGCTTGAGAAGTATTACCTTCCTGCTTAGAGGACGTAGCCCTTGGGGCTGATCCGTTTCTGCGAAAGGGACGAAACTTAGGTTTATTTTTGGTCTTGAAAAGACCTATCCTGAGGAAGGGCGTGGCCCTTGCCCCCAGTGATATCAGAGATAATCTCTTTCAAGTCAGGGCCAAAGAGTGTTTTCCCCTTGAAAGGAATGTCAAGCAATTTGTTCTTGGAAGACGCATCCGCTGCCCAAGATTTTAACCAAAGCGCTCTGCGCCACAATAGCAAACCCAGAATTTTTTCGCCGCTAACCTAGCCAATTGCAAGGTGGCGTCTAGGGTGAAAGAATTAGCCAATTTAAGAGCACGAATTCTGTCCATAATCTCCTCATAAGAAGAAGAATTACTAATAATCGCCTTTCCTAGCTCATCAAACTAGAAACACGCGGCTGCAGTGACAGGGACAATGCATGCAATTGGTTGTAGAAGGGAACCTTGCTGAACAAACATCTTTAGCAGACCTTCTAATTTTTTATCCATAGGATCTTGGAAAGCACAACTATCTTCTATGGGTATAGTGGCGCGCTTGTGTAGAGTAGAAACCGCCCCCTCGACCTTGGGGACTGTCTGCCATCAGTCCTTTCTGGGGTCGACTATAGGAAAACAATTTTATAAATATGGGGGGAGGTACTAAAGGTATACCGGGCCTGTCCCATTCTTTACTAACAATGTACGCCACCCGCTTGGATATAGGAAAAGCTTCGGGGGGCCCCGAGGCCTCTAAGAACTTTTCCATTTTACATAGTGGTTCTGGAATGACCAGATAATCACAATCATCCAAATTGGATAACACCTCCTTAAGCAGAGCGCGGAGATGTTCCAACTTAAATTTAAAAGTAATCACATCAGGTTCAGCTTGTTGAGAAATGTTTCCTGAATCTGAAATTTCTCCCTCAGACAAAACCTCCCTGGCCCCCTCAGACTGGTGTAGGGGCCCTTCAGAAACCATATCATCAGCGTTCTCATGCTCTACAGAATTTTCTAAAACAGAGCAGTCGCGCTTTCGCTGATAAGTGGGCATATTGGCTAAAATGTTTTTGATAGAATTATCCATTACAGCCGTTAAATGTTGCATAGTAAGGAGTATTGGCGCACTAGATGTACTAGGGGCCTCCTGTATGGGCAAGACTGGTGTAGACGAAGGAGGGGATGATGCAGTACCATGCTTACTCCCCTCACTTGAGGAATCATCTTGGGCATCATTTTTACTAAAATTTTTTATGACATAAAATACATATAGTTAAATGAGAAGGAACCTTGGTTTCCCCACAGTCAGAACACAATCTATCTGGTAGTTCAGACATGTTAAACAGGCATAAACTTGATAACAAAGCACAAAAAACGTTTTAAAATAAAACCGTTACTGTCACTTTAAATTTTAAACTAAACACACTTTATTACTGCAATTGCGAAAAAGTATGAAGGAATTGTTCAAAATTCACCAAAATTTCACCACAGTGTCTTAAAGCCTTAAAAGTATTGCACACCAAATTTGGAAGCTTTAACCCTTAAAATAACGGAACCGGAGCCGTTTTTATATTTAACCCCTTTACAGTCCCTGGAATCTGCTTTGCTGAGACCCAACCAAGCCCAAAGGGGAATACGATACCAAATGATGCCTTCAGAAAGACTTTTCTATGTATCAGAGCTCCACACACATGCAGCTGCATGCCATGCTGTCCTCAAAAACAAGTGCGCCATACCGGCGCGAAAATGAGGCTCTGACTATGATTAGGGAAAGCCCCTAAAGAATAAGGTGTCTAAAACAGTGCCTGCCGATATAATCATATCAAAATACCCAGAATAAATGATTCCTCAAGGCTAAATATGTGTTAATAATGAATCGATTTAGCCCAGAAAAAGTCTACAGTCTTAATAAGCCCTTGTGAAGCCCTTATTTACTATCTTAATAAACATGGCTTACCGGATCCCATAGGGAAAATGACAGCTTCCAGCATTACATCGTCTTGTTAGAATGTGTCATACCTCAAGCAGTAAGAGACTGCACACTGTTCCCCCAACTGAAGTTAATTGCTCTCAACAGTCCTGTGTGGAACAGCCATGGATTTTAGTTACGGTGCTAAAATCATTTTCCTCATACAAACAGAAATCTTCATCTCTTTTCTGTTTCTGAGTAAATAGTACATACCAGCACTATTTTAAAATAACAAACTCTTGATTGAATAATAAAAACTACAGTTAAACACTAAAAAACTCTAAGCCATCTCCGTGGAGATGTTGCCTGTACAACGGCAAAGAGAATGACTGGGGTAGGCGGAGCCTAGGAGGGATCATGTGACCAGCTTTGCTGGGCTCTTTGCCATTTCCTGTTGGGGAAGAGAATATCCCACAAGTAAGGATGACGCCGTGGACCGGACACACCTATGTTGGAGAAATAGCTTTTCCAAACTGAAAAACCAATTGTAGCCTTTGTTACGGTTTTGTGAGTCTATTCATTTATTGCTATTTTTGATCAATAGTCTGATGTACGTTGCCCGGGTTATTTTTCACGTTGCCAGAGCTCTACGGACTAGGAGCAAAAATACAAAATAGTAAGGAACGAGAGTTTTACTTACTTAAATGCTCCTAGCCGATTCTGGAGCCTGGATGTAGATGTAGATGTCTCTTTGTAGGTGTTGCTGAAAGTAGCTTCTTTTTCGATGTCCTCAGAAGTTTTGGCTTCGTCTTTTGCTCACAGCTTAGGTGCACCGGCACAGGTGTAGTCCTCCGGTCCGCTCACAGATAGCGGCTCCTTTGTTGCAAAATTGTGAGTGTTTGTTTTGAAATCGCGGTCTCTTACTTAAGAAAGTTCAAGCGGTTTATAACAGCGATAATGTTGTAGGTATCCTTGGGAACACAATAGATAGTGTTTTTAATGGCAGTAGTGTGCTACGCGTTTCGGCCGTAAACCTTGGCCTTTTTCAAGCTATACTACTGCAATACTTCTTGGCGGGCTTTTTATACCCTATTTCAGTTTTTTTCAAACGGTCATATAATTGGATAATAGTCTCTTTATTATCTTAATTAGTCATACAATTGAATAATGGTCTCATAAGTAATTGATTGGTTACATTGTTTTGTCAAGCGAAATGTTTACCAAAGTGTTGATTTTAAACAAGTGCTGAAATTAAATCTATGCTAGAAAAATATTCGTCTAATGTTATAATGTAGCGCATACAACTTAACTTGTTAACTCAAACGATCTTTTTATATCTTTTTTGCTTATTTTATAAAAAAAAAAAAAATTCAATTTCTCTCGTTTGTTGAAGAACATTCAAAAAATATTATTTTATACAAAATATATAGAAAAATATTTTTTTTTGTAAGAACTCTTTTTGAAAATATCTAAGCGCACCAATATTTATATTGGTGCGCTTAGATATTTTCAAAAAGAGTTCTTACAAAAAAAAAAAAAATTCTATATTTTGTATAAAATAATATTTTTTGAATGTTCTTCAACAAACGAGAGAAATTGAATTTTTTTTTTTTTTTTTAATAAAATAAGCAAAAAAGATATAAAAAGATTGTTTGAGTTAACAACATCGAAAAAGAAGCTACTTTCAGCAACACCTACAAAGAGACATCTACATCCAGGCTCCAGAATCGGCTAGGAGCATTTAAGTAAGTAAAACTCTCGTTCCTTACTATTTTGTATTTTTGCTCCTAGTCCGTAGAGCTCTGGCAACGTGAAAAATAACCCGGGCAACGTACATCAGACTATTGATCAAAAATAGCAATAAATGAATAGACTCACCAAACCGTAACAAAGGCTACAATTGGTTTTTCAGTTTGGAAAAGCTATCTTTTTCAGTCGGCCGACTGTATTCCGCTACATAAAAAACATGTTTGAATAAGAATTTAATAATCACACCTCCAGAGACTTTTTCTTCCAATTACCGTTTCTAATATATTTCTTTGAACATCGACTATATGTATTTATATCTCGAGGTGTAGAATTAGTGCATACTAACAAATACCAACTAATTATTTCTACTGACGTGCAACAATTGTGAATTGAAGGTTTAGCTACACTACACTAGGTTTTCTATGTACTAGGTGTATTGCACATATAACTTAACAAATCTATATTGACCACATCTTTAGGAAAATATAAATATTTTCCAACACATATGCACTTTTCTTAGTTAGATCCCTACATACCTAGACAGAATATACTTAAAAACCCCTCTTATATAATTCCTACATTCACATGAAAGGTCATTATACCTCTCTATGATCTTTTTGTATCTTTATATTTTAATAGATTTGGTACAATTTTTATAGATTTCCGATGAACTTTTTATAGATGAACTTTTTATAGATGCACTGTTTATAGATGCACTTTTTATAGATGAACTTTTTATAGATGAACTTTTTATAGAGAAACTTATATTTTATTATAAAATAAAGGATTATATTTTTTAACTATTTTGTCTACCATTGTAATGAACTGACTGAATACAAAATTACCCATTTTAGTTTTTCCACGATTTTGTATACATATAGTAACATATTCAAACCATTCTTAAAAGTTGCAGCATTTATTTGCGCCCCAAACTCCTAAACTCTTTTCTGTACAAACATATCCAATATCAATTGGGGTTGATATCTCAGGAGTTTAAGGCCAGCCAACACTAGGCAGCGCAGGAAAGTCTTTGAAAACTCTGTACTTTTTGCTTTTAGTAGAATTGTCACCTGGGCCATGTTTTTCTGGAAATCTATGAGTTACACATACAGAAGCAACATTACTAATGCTGTTGGATAGAGAATGAATAGTGCTGTTTGGTAACATAGGTCGTGTTCTCCCTAGCACATTCTGCAGCATCTGTAACTCAAAGCTACCCTAGAAAACATGGCCATAGTGGCAACCCTATGTGTTACTTCTATTTAAAAATACCTTTATTAATCAACACAGCAACGTTTCGAGCTAGTCATTGCCCTTAAAGGGACATGAAATCCAAATATTTTTTACATGATTCAGATAGAGCATATGATTTTTAACAACTTTCCAATTTACTAATATCTAATTTGCTTCATTCTCTTGGTATCCTTTCTTAAAGAAAGCAAAACACATGAATAAGCCAATAACATGAGGCATATATGTTCAGCCACCAATCAGCAGCTCCTGGGCCTACTTAGGTATAGTTTTCAACAAAAATACCTTTAAAACTAATTATATAATGGAAGTATATAAGACAGTTTTTTAAAAAACACATGCACTCTCTGAATCATCAAAAAAGAAAAAAAATTGAGTTTCATGTCCCTTTAAGTATGATTAAGGAAATTTTAACCCGAAACATTGCTGTATTTTTGGATCCAATGTCCCGATTAATAAAGGTCATTTTTAACTGAAGAAGCTGGATGACCTTGATTTTTACAAGTTGGGCTTGTTTAGCTTCCTCCCTCCATTTGCTTTGAGGATACTTGTGCTGTCTCCTTATTACTATTTGTGAACCGTATTTGTCACCCAAGCTACTTATGGATATGTGTAATGATACAGAAGTTTTTCACTACATTATCCCTATTACTCTACCTCTTCCTATTTGCAACATGCAGAGTACCACATATTTTAATCATGCATGATGCTGATGACCGCTAAATTTGAAGAGGAGCTTCTTTCTATTCTCTGCATCTGAGTCATTTCAGTTTTTTAAAAGAGGATCCAATGTAGTAGTGTACTGGGTTACAGAGATTCTCTACATAGATCTATGCCACTTGCCCATGAGCAGTACTTTTCTAGTCACTCATGTGAAACATATGAATGAGTAATTATGTGTTTGTTTCAGTTGCCTATGCCCCGGATCATATTCTAAACATGTGCCTATGCCACAGTGGGCATATGACAACTCTTTCTTTGCCCCAGTGGATGTCTATGATTATTGGATATCAGCTGATTACTCAGGAGATGTTGCAGCTTTTAAAAATGTCAGTATTCTAATTAGTATAAAGCTTAATGAGAGTAAAGGTATCATGTTAGTAAACATTTAGATATGCAACAAAGCAATATGCAGCAACTGGTTAGTTTTGAGTTGCTTTTTCTGTTTGAATAGGTTTCGGAGATTAATGGGCAAATTCTGATATAGTGTTTCTACGCCACTAAAATAATTAAAAATAAATACAAAAGATCACAAAACAGATTTTTTTTTTTTTAAGTATCTGAAAACCAAACAGTAAAACATACACCACCATCTATCTAAGTAAGATGTGTAGCAGTTTGTAGACTTACCAATAAATATCCGTCCACATCGAATAGCTGGACTACCTTCAGCAAACCCATGTACAACAAGCTTTCCATAGGTTGTGGACCTGTGGGATCCATCTTGAACTCCTTGAATTTCAACTCTCTTACTGCTCCTTGAAGACTGATTAATAATCCCAATCAGCCCCTTAAGCAAGCCAAGTTTATCTTCTGGACCACTTTCAAGTAAATGGTTGGGATTGACATAGAGGCGGATGTCTTTATAATGCTGATGCATTATTAACCCTGTCTTGTGGCTGGAATGATGCTTGAGAATAGATGTTGGACAAGTCTGACCATTGTGCCTCACTGGACCTTTCTTACTAGTGTGCTTGTTCTTCCATATTTTTGCAAGTCTTTTGAGAGGTTGCTGAACTTTCTTACCATCTTTCTTCAGATCAGCTGAAAGGATCTGAGCTTCATTTTCAGAAAAATGAACATGATTTACTCCAGGTGACTCAAGAGGACTTAAAGGTAGAAGGGTTTCTTCTTCACTTTCACTCAGTTCAAGATAAAAAAGTTCCCCGTTCTGCTGTACACTTTCTAACCATTCAGGTTCCAAATCACTAAAAGAACATAAAAACAAAATTAAAAATGTAAAAAATGCTAAATCAGTAAAACGAAAAAAATAAAACTAGAATATACCATACAAAAGGACTATCCACTTTAAAATAAGAAGTCACTTAAAGGGTTACAGCTGCCATTCAGTCATCTCTTCAGCAATGGCAATTGCTTAGTAGAACCATAGACATACATATTGTGGGGCAAACCCTTTCATTTAATTAATCAAGGCTCTAGGTGGCCACTGATTGATCACAGTGGAAACACTAATTGCCCTGATGGACATGCAGGATACAGAAGAAAATAAGATTGAGCTGATATCTTCAATTACTCATAACAGTAAGTTGGTTGAGAAGTTTTGAAATTAAGTACACATTAACCTAAACTATAGTAACCAATGTTTATTGGGCATGCAGAAAGCTTGCAGTGTCCAGAATGTGCATTTTCATATGGTGAAAAATGAGTAGTGGTCCAGGGATAAAAAGGTTGAAAAGGACAGTAAACACCTTGGGATTTTTAAATAAAATGTTTAGTTATGTGTAATGAAACAACTTTGTAACATACTTTCAATATTTCTTTTGTACCCTTTTCCTGCAATTTACTTCCGAATATTGATGATTTTTAAGTTCAACTTAAAATACATACTGTTGTTATCAAGGCTAACCCTGCTATTTATCTTTCTCGAATTGGCAATAACTGATAACAAATGCAAAACATACTTATACTAACAATATGACTATATAATTGTGGCTAGCATTGCTGTCTGCAGACTCAAGCCCAAATAGTCTCCGCCAAATAAGGTAAATAGTGGGTGGAGTTTGCCTACTGAAGAAGGGAAAAAATGTTAATTTAAAAAACAACAACATTAAGACTTGGCTGGCATGTTATTCTATAGCAACACAACATAAATGTCAAGGTGTTTACTGATCCTTTAAATATGTAGAATACACAGTAGAATAAAACAGTTCAGTAGAAGCTTTTGACATTATAGGTTTTGGGGAATTGTAGTCCCAGATATTGGTTAGGTGTGTGTGATTGTAGGAGCCCAGCCAATTCCCCTTTCTGTGAGGTAAGAGGGGTGTAGCTCTGATCACATGATGTACGTGTAAACCATTTCCTTCTCCGTTTGTGAGAAGAAACTGAGGTAACTGGACCAGCCATTAAGCTGTTCTGCAGAAGTAATGTCATGCAAAGCAATCAAATCATTTTCTCACCTAAGAAAATGTAAATATTTACCAGCCACTTTTGTAACAAGTGTTTGAGTGTTTTAAACCCTTCATGATGGGGGCAAAAGTAAACATTTGCAGGAAACCGAAACAACACCGGGATCAGATCATGGGGGACTGCCTTCTATGCTAGGAACTTCCTCCAGTCTGATTGTTTCGTAGAAGCAGGAAGGAGCAGGACACTGAAAAAGTTAAGGCGTTCCATGCTGTCCTAACGGAATTAAAGCCTAGTGCTTTAAGGATACCATGGAATGTCCTAAATATTTTCTTGTTTGTATTATTATTTTCTTGTTATAATAAAGAATGCTTCTGCAACAAACAAACAATCTCTTTAGAAGTGTTTGGTTGAACAAAAAACTTGTAGATTCAAAAAGACCCACAATGTATTTTCAAAAGTGTTTGCTTACAATTACAATCTAAATGTTTCAAGCCATCTTTGAGGATAGCTGCAGACACAGGAGGGCAATCCACTGCATTGTGTGCTGCAACCCTGCCATGGTTGTTGTACCCAGCAGTTTACTCTCCCTTTAAAGTACCACTTAGGACCTGCAGAAACCTACTGTTGTAAAGCAGGTTGGTTGCTGCAGGTGTTCATCAATGAGTGAATTACCCTAAAGAGCGGCTGTTACCAGCATTGAGTGAAGCTACACGGTGGTCGGCTATGTCTCCCAGATGGGAAAGATCAGAGCCCTGGGATAGTAGAGACAGCAGCAGTGGTGTATGTACATTTTGTTTGGATAACAAGTAATTGAGAGACTTAACATTAAAGGGACAGTCAACTCAAAAAATGTTATTGTTTAAAAAGATAGATAATCCCTTTATTACCTATTCCCCAGTTTTGCACAGTTAACATGGTTACATTAATATACTTTTTACGGACAAACAAAATCCATGGCGTGCGGCTGGATTAGACCGGAACAGGAACCACAGGATAAAGATAATCCAATCCAGAGGCTCAGAGTGGAGTGCCGTAGCTGCAGGCGATTAACCTGCTATCAGTAATATGGAACAAAGAAGGTGCAGGCACTGGAAGTATGGATTTCCGTAAAAACAGTCCTATATTGGGCTTCCATAAAATATAAAAAGTCCATGCGAATGGCAGACACACAGCCAAGAGGGAAAAATGGCCTGATGCATTTCGCCCACCCCTAGTGGCGCTTAATCATAGGCTAACACATGTGGGACCCGGTAACCCTTATATAGGGATAAGTTTACCCCTTCTTCTAATACACAGTTAAAAACAATGACAATAACAGAAATTTAATTTTTCAGGGTCAATTAGTGTCAGGGTGCCAGGAATCAGACTGAGACGAGAAGTGCAAAAATAATCACCCCTTTATTAATAATAAAAAAATAATAAAAAGTCCACAAGTCAAATAACAAGCCAGGAGTCAAAACCAGAGCTGTTAGTCAGACGAGCCGAGTCAGGAGCCAAAGCGAATAGTCAGACGAGCCGGAATCAGGAACAAAGAAAACAGCAGAGTGAGGAACAAGCCAGGGATCAGGAACCAGGAAGGATGTCAGACAGCCAGGTAATACACAGGAACTCTCACAAACAGGTCTGAGACAACGCAAATGCAAAGCATACTGAACAGAGGCCCTTTAAATAATAAGTGATTACATCACAATTCTGAGACTGCATCCTGTCTCACACAGATGATGCACACCAGTCTGGTCATAAAAGGAAGTGCAGGAAATGAGCAGCATCCCCCACAATGCACCATAGTCGGCAAGAGAGGGGAGTAAAATGGCTGCCAGCAGCACACGGCAAACAAAACAGGGAAAAAATCCTGACAATTAGTAATGAAAATACATTCCAAATAAGGACAAAATACTTTAGTCTACATTATTACAAGTAATAGAGCATGACATTTTAAGCAACTTTCTAATTTATTTCTATTATCAAATTTTCTTCATTCTCTTGGTATCTTTTTTGGTAAACAACCTGGTTTGTTCTTGCTGATTGGTGGATAAATTCATCCACCAATAAAAAAGTGCTGTCCAGAATTCTGATCCAAAAAAAAGCTTAGATGCCTTCTTTTTCAAATAAAGATAGCAAGAGAACAAAGAAAAATTGATAATAGGAGTAAAATTAGAAAGTTGCTTAAAATTGCATGCTCTATCGTAATCACGAAAGAAAAAATTTGGGTTCAGTGTCCCTTTAAGATGGAAAATCTAAGTGAAAAAAACCTTATGCTGTATGGTATACTGAACCCCCCTGCTAATATACGCCAGAATAGAGACATAAGAATAAATTACTAGTCTTCAATCACATAATAGAATCTACACATTATAAATTATAACTAAGGAGATGAAGGTAAATACAGAGTTAATTATCAATAAAATAACATGTAACATTCCTTGTTCATACCTACTGGGACTCGTGAATGTAGTTTAAGTATCCAATATAGTTCCTTTTTATCTAAAACTCTGTTTTTACCACAATAACATAATTTATGTAAGAACTTAACTGATAAATTAATTTATTTCATATTGGCAAGAGTCCATGAGCTAGTGACGAATGTGATATACAATCCTAACAGGAGGGGCAAAGTTTCCCAAACCTCAAAATGCCTATAAATACACCCCTCACCACACCCACAATTCAGTTTAACGAATAGCCAAGTAGTGGGGGTGATAGAAAAAGGAGTAAAAAGCATCAACAAAAGGAACTGGAAATATAATTGTGCTTTATACAAAAAAACATAACCACCATAAAAAGGGTGGGTCTCATGGACTCTTGCCAATATGAAAGAAATGAATTTATCAGGTAAGTTCTTACATAAAGTATGCTTCTTTCATGTAATTGGCAAGAGTCCATGAGCTAGTGACGTATGTGATAGTAATACCCAAGATGTGAAACTCCACAGAAGAGTCACTAGAGAGGGAGGGATAAAAATAAAAACCGCCATTTTTCGCTGAAAAATTAAATCCACATCCAAAAAAATAAGTTTTTCTCATAATTGAAAAGAAAAAACTTAAAACATAAGCAGAAGAACCAAACTGAAACAGCTGCCTGAAGAACTTTTCTACCAAAAACTGCTCCCGAAGAGGCAAATACATCAAAACGGTAGAATTTAGTAAATGTATGCAAAGAAGACCAAGTTGCTGCTTTGCAAATCTGATCAACTGAAGGTTCATTCTTAAAAGCCCACGAAGAAGAGACTGATCTAGTAGAATGAGCTGTAATTCTATGAGGCGGGGCCTGACCCGACTCCAAATAAGCCTGATGAATCAAAAGCTTTAACCAGGATGCCAAAGAAATGGCAGAAGCTTTCTGGCATTTCCTAAGACCAGAAAAGACAACAAATAGACTAGAAGTCTTCCTGAATTCTTAAGTAGCTTCAACATAATATTTCAAAGCTCTCAACACATCCAAAGAATGTAAGGATCTCTCCAAATAATTCTTAGGATTAGGACACAAAGAGGGAACAACAATTTCCCTATTACTGTTGTTAGAATTCACAACTTTCGGTAAAAACTTAAATAAAGTCCGCAAAACTGCCTTATCCTGATGGAAAATCAGAAAAGGAGACACACAAGAAAGAGCAGATAACTCGGAAACTCTTCTAGCATTAAAGATAGCCAAAAGGAACAACACTTTCCAAGAAAGTAGTTTAATAGCCAAAGAATGCATAGTTTCAAAAGGAAGAGCCTGTAAAGCCTTCAAAACCAAAGTAAGACTCCAAGGAGGAGAGATTGATTTAATGACAGGCTTGATACGGACTAAAGCCTGCACAAAACAGTGAAAATCAGGAAGCTTGGCAATCTTTCTGTGAAATAAAACAGAAAGAGCAGAGATTTGACCCTTCAAGGAACTTGCAGACAATCCTTTGTCCAAACCATCCTGAATGCCAAGAGAATTTATGAGAACACCATGAAATATAAGTCTTCCAATCTTTGTAATAAATCTTCCTAGAAACAGATTTACAAGCCTGTAACATAGTATCAATCACTGAGTCGGAGAAACCTCTATCACTAAGCATTCAATTTCCATACCTTCAAATTTAAAAATTTGAGATCCTGATGGAAAAACGGTCCTTGAGACAGAAGGTCTGGTCTTAAAGGAAGTGGCCAAGGTTGGCAACTGGACATCCGGACAAGATCCGCATACCAAAACCTGTGAGGCCATGCTGGAGCCACCTGCAGCACAAACTATTGCTCCATGATGATCTCGGAGATCACTCTTGGATGAAGAACTAGAGGCAGGAAAATATAAGCTGGTTGGTAAAACCAAGGAACTGCTAACGCATCTACCGACTCCGCCTGTGGATCCCTGAACCTGGACAAGTACCTGGGAAGTTTCTTATTTAGATGGGAAGCTATAAGATCTATTTCTGGAAGACCCACATCTGAACAATCTGAAAAAAACACATCTTGATAGAGAGACCAATCCACCGGATGTAAAGTCTGACGGCTAAGTTAATCCGCTTCCCAATTGTCTACATCTGGGATGTGTACAGCAGAAATTAGACAAGAGCTGGATTCCGCCCAAGAAAGTATCCAAAGATACTTCTTTCATAGCTAGGGGACTGTGAGTCCCACCCTGATGACTGACATATGCCACAGTTGTGATATTGTCTGTATGAAAACAAATGAATGGTTCTCTCTTCAACAGAGGCAAAAACTGAAGAGTCCTGAAAATAGCACAGAGTTCTAAAATATTGATTGGTAACCTCGCCTCTTGAGATTTCCAAACCCCTTGTGCTGTCAGAGATCCCCAGACAGCTCCCAAACCGGAAAAGCTAGAGAGAGTCGAACATTGGGATTCAAGGATATTAATTGTGATATCCTTGTATAATCCCTGCACCACTGATTCAGCATACAAAGCTGAAGAGGTCTCATGAAAACAAGCAAAGAGGATCGCGTCCGATGCTGCAGTCATGAGACCTAAAACTTCCATGCACATAGCCACTGAAGGGAATGATTGAGACTGATGGTTTCGACAAGCTGAAACCAATTTTATTAGTCTCTTGTCTGTTAGAGACAGAGTCATGGACACTGAATCTATCTGGAACCTAAAAAGGTGACCCTTGTCTGAGGAATCAAGAAACTTTTTGGTAATGTGATCCTCCAACCATGTCTTTGAAGAAACAACACTAGTTGATTTGTGTGAGATTCGGCAGAATATAAAGACTGAGCTAGTACCAAGATATCGTCCAAATAAGGAAACACCGCAATACCCTGTTCTCTGATTACAGAGATTAGGGCACCGAGAACCTTTGAAAAAATTCTTGGAGCTGTCGCTAGGCCAAATGGAAGAGCGACAAATTTGTAATGCCTGTCTAGAAAAGAGAATCTCAGAAACCGATAATGGTCTGGATGAATAGGAATATGAAGATATACATCCTGTAAGTCTATCATGGACATATAATGACCTTGCTGAACAAAAGGCAGAATAGTCCTTATAGTCACCATTTTGAAAGTTGGCACTCTTACAAAACGATTCGAAATTTTCAGATTCCGAACTGGCCTGAATGAGTTTTCTTTCTTTATGACAATGAATAGATTTGAATAAAACCCCAGACCCTGTTCCTGAAACAGAACTGGTACGATTACCCCTGAAACTCTAGATCTGAAACACACTTCAGAAAAGCCTGAGCCTTAACTGGAACGTATGAGAGAAAAGAAATCTCAACTGTCTCTGCCCAACTGATTATCTTGGATACGTCTATCATCGCTAAGGAACTCCTTGTTCCCCTCTGATGATTGACATAAGCCACAGTCGTTACATTGTCCGACTGGAATCTGATTAATTTGGCCGAAGCCAACTGAGGCCACGCCTGAAGCGCATTGAATACTGCCCTCAGTTCCAGAATATTGATTGGAAGTAGAGACACCCTGAGCCTTCAGGGAATTCCAAACTGCACCCCAGCCCAGAAGGCTGGCATCTGTTGTCACTACGAGGGTCTGCGGAAACAAGTCCCCTGGGACAGATGATCCGGCGACAACCACCAAAGAAGAGAGTTTCTGGTCTCTTGATCCAGGTTTATCCGAGGAGATAAATCTGCATAATCCCCATTCCTCTGACCGAGCATGCACAGTGGTCTGAGATGAAAACGAGCAAACGGAACGATGTCCATGGCCGCTACCATTAATCCAATTACCTCCATACACTGAGCCACTGATGGCCGAGGAAAGGACTGAAGTGCTCGGCAAGTATTCAGAATCTTTGATTTTCTGACCTCCGTCAGAAATACTTTCATGGTTACCAAGTCTATCAGAGTTCCCAAGAAAGGAACCCTTGTCTGTGGGACAAGAGAACTCTTCTCTATGTTCACCTTCCAGCCGTGAGTTCTCAGAAAAGACAACACTGTGTCCATGTGAGATTTTGTCAGATGATATGATGACACCTGAATCAGAATATCGTCCAGATAAGGCGCCACAGCTATCCCTTGTGGTCTGAGAACCGCCAAAAGAGACCCTAGAACCTTCGTGAAGATTCTGGGTGCTGTGGCCAACCCGAAAGGAAGAGCCACGAACTGATAATGTTTGTCCAAGAAAGAAAACCTTAGAAACTGTCAGAGTATTTCAGTTATGCTGCTTTTCCTTTAAGGTGTACTAACCAATCACAGGTACACACTCCCTTTATCACACCTGCTCACACCCCCAAGCTTTGCTTAGTAATTTGTAAAACTCCCTGAGAGACATACTTGTTCCTGAGCTAACTACCAATTTAACTATACTTTAAACAACCTAAGGATTTCAAAGTACTATTCAACTATTTCTATCTGTGTGAGCAAACCTAATCTAATCCTTTCAGAGTGTTTATTTATATTTCAGACTGATTCAGCCTTTGTCTCATCTCTCCCTGAACTGGATGCCTGCAGTTTTCACAGACTTCCAGCTGCACTCAGCTAATCAGACTGCAGCCTGTTCCACATTTTCACAGACTGATTTACCTAACCAAGGAGTGTAATATCCAATCTCATCAAAGGTAACTCTCAAACCTTGTTCCATAATTGTTTCAGCTTTAATATTGTCAGAAATCCTTCTGAGCTCCGGATAAGTGATTGTGGTGACATCACACGCCAAACACCGCGCCTCTCTCCCTCAACACAGGATCTCATCTCTGCATGTCAGCTGCAGCTTCAACTGAAGGGAGACAAGCAAATCTGATCCGGTTAGTTAACTAAAGTATAAGATTTCTATGTCTAATGACTGTATGACTACTACTTGCATTTATTCCTGAACTACAAAGTACCTTGCTAACTTACTAATTTCCTGTGCTGTTTGTATCCGACTGTTAGCTAAACAGTTCAGAATATCCTACCAATATTAAAAGGATTAATTTACACCAAATCAACCTGGTGTCACTTCACATAGTGTTCACTTTCTGATTTGGTGTCACAAAACACAATTTTATTGTCTTTAAATTTAACAGTTACTCAAGTTAATACTGTTAATGTTACAGAAACCGATGATGATCCTTGTGAATAGGAATATGAAGGTAAGCATCCTTCAAATCCATGGTAGTCAAATATTGACCCTCCTGGATCATTGGTAAAATTGTTCGTATTGTCTCCATCTTGAATGATGGTACTCTTAGAAATTTGTTTAGACACTTGAGGTCTAAAATGGGCCTGAACGTTCCCTATTTTTTGGGAACCACAAATAGGTTTGAGTAAAACCCCTGTCCCTGATTTTGGAACCGGACAGATTACTCCCATAGTAAAAGGTCTTTTACACAGCGTAAGAACACCTCTCTTTTTATCTGGTTTGCAGATAATTTTGAAAGATGAAATCTCCCTCTTGGGAGAAAATCCTTGATTTCTAATTGATAACCGTGGGTCACTATTTCTAGTGCCCAGTAATCCTGAACATCTCTTGCCCAAGCCTGAGCAAAGAAAGAGAGTCTGCCCCCTACAAGATCCGGTCCCGGATCGAGGGCCACCCCTTCATGCTGTCTTAGGACCAGCAGTGGGTTTTTTGGATTGTTTACCCTTATTCCAGTTCTGATTGGGTCTCCAAACTGACCTAGATTGGGTAAAAGTCCCTTCCTGCTTTGAAGAGGAAGATGAAGCAGGGGGTCCTCCTTTAAAGTTCTGAAAGGAACGAAAATTATTCTGTTTACCCCTCATTTTAACTGACATCCTGAGGTAGGGCATGGCCCTTACCTCCTGTAATATCAGAAATGATTTCCTTCAATTCTGGCCCAAAAAGGGTCTTAACTTTAAAGAGAATAGCTAAAAGCTTATGTTTTGATGACACATCAGCAGACCAAGATTTAAGCCATAATGCTCTATGTGCTAAAATAGCAAATCCTGCATTTTTTGCCGCTTATTTAGCAATTTGAAAAGCGGCATCAGTAATAAAAGAATTAGCTAGCTTAAGAGCTTTAATTCTATCTAAGATATCATCTAACGGAGTCTCAACCTTAAGAGGCTCTTCTAGAGCCTCAAACCAAAAAGCTGCTGCAGTAGTTACTGGAATAATGCAAGCCGTAGGTTGTAAAAGAAACCCCTGATTAACAAATAATTTCTTTAGTAAACCCTCTAACTTCTTATCCATAGGGTCCTTAAAAGCACAACTATCCTCAATTGGTATAGTAGTACGCTTAGCTAGAGAAGATATAGCTCCCTCTACCTTATGGACCGTTTGTCATGAGTCCCGAATAGTATCTGATATGGGAAACATTTTCTTAAAATTAGGAGAGGGAGAAAACGGTACACCTGGTCTATCCCATTCCTTTCTAATAATTTCCGAAATTCTCTTAGGAACCGGAAAAACATCAGTGTAAGTAGGTACTTCCAAATATTTATCCATTTTACACAACTTCTCTTGAGGAATCACAATAGGATCACAATCATCCAGAGTCGCTAAAACCTCCCTAAGTAACAGGCGGAGGTGTTCAAGTTTAAATTTAAATGACATAACATCCGAATCTGTCTGAGGCAAAACATTCCCTGAATCAGAAATCTCACCCTCAGACAGTAATTCCCTTATCCCCAACTCAGAGCACTGTGAGGGAACATCAGAAATAGCTACTAAAGCATCAGTGGATTCAGTATTTACATTGATACTTGATCTACTGCGTTTACCCTGCAACACTGGTAATTTAGACAATACCTCTGTAAGGGTAGTTGACATAACTGCAGCCATCTCCTGCAGAGTAAAAGAATTAGACGCATTAGAAGTACTAGGCGTCGCTTGTGTGGGCGTTAAAGGTTGTGACACTTGGGGAGAATTGGATGGCATATCCTGATTCTCTTCAGACTGAGAATCATCCTTAGGCACACTTTCTTTATTTAAAATATGCTTTTTACATTGTAAGGCCCTTTCAGTACAAAATGTAAGAGGAGGTTGCACAATGGCTTCTAAACACATAGAACAATGAAAAACCTCAATGTCAGACATGTTGAACAGACTAGTAGTACCACAAAAGTCGTATAAACACTTATTTATTGCAAAAAATAAACATTTGAAAAAAACATGTACTGTGCCTTTAAGAAAGAAAAAGTGAACAATTTTTCTAACATGTTCAAAAAACATTAAAGGGCCACTGTAAGTAAATATTTTCTATGGCTGTTACTAACTAACTACCCCAAATACGCTTTTTATCAATAGCATTTCATTAACATATCTCTACAGTATATCAGAAATCTTGTCTGCAAATGTAATTGTTTTCCAAACCCACTCCGTGGGTATCCTTTGCTCTGTACCAATCCGTTTACAATACCTAGGTTTCAAAATGGCACTTTAAACACAATTTCATTGGTTTAAGTATTTTGAACACGCAGTGCTGAAAATAGTGGGCAGGATAACGTGACATCATCAGGGAATAAAAGATATAACTTTTATAACGTTATGAAACTTCGTTTTAGAGAAAATATAGGTCAGTAGGTTTTAATTAATGTTTATTAACTTTAATATGTTAGTTGTTTGGCTTAAAAATTATAACAGAAAGTAATCCTTTAAATTAACCCCAAATTTGACTAAATATCGTTGGTTAATCCAAAAATTACTGCACCCAGAAGCAAGGGCAGAAATGAGGCTTTAGAAGTACTAATATCAACTATTAATCAAAAGATAGATAAAAATACCCTCTGTGGCACCTACCTGCCCCCAGGGTACTTCAAAAGAAGTTTTCAACCCTTCAGACCAACTACACAGTCCAGGAGCCTTCCAAGTCACTGCTTGCTGCTGCTTAGCTTGAAGGAATTGCGCATCTAAGCGCGCAAAACTAAGCTCCGCCCCTTAAGGTCAAAGTCAGAGTAGGCCCAAACAAAACCACATGGAAGTGCGGTTTTGCACCAGAGTAAAAGTATACACAGAATACAACCCTCAAACACAAAACAAACAAGTTTTAAATGCAAAAAATAAAAAACGTAACATCGTTTTTTACATTGTCTCCCATGTCACATAATGCCCAAATATCAACTAAAGAAAAATATAATATAGGGACTCTAGTAACATCCTTCTTATAATAATAGGATTTACTGCTTACCCCATTCCCATATAGGAAAATAATGCCAGCCAGTTCTGATACACTAAGTCTCCTCAGAAAAAAAGGCTGCACATACCTTAATGCTGCTTGTAGCATGAAACCGGTCTCCACACTGAAGATGTCTCATGGTTACCTTCAGAAGTCTTTGTGGGAACCAGCGTGGATCTTAGTTACAACTGCTAAGATCATCAACCTCACGGCAGAAATCTTCTTCCATATCCACCTGAGGAAAATAGTACGCACCGGTACCATTTAAAATAAAAAACTTCTTGATTGAAGAAACTAAAACTAACACCTCACTTTACCATATCTTCCTAGTATAACACAGGCAAAGAGAATGACTGGAGGTGGAGGGGAAGGGAGGGGCTATATATACAGCTCTGCTGTGGTGCTCTTTGCCACTTCCTGTTAGCAGGAGGTTAATATCCCACAAGGATGAAATCCGTGGACTCGTCATATCTTTGTAAAAGAAAAACTCCCTTCCCCCTAGTGATAGTTGAAATAATTGAATCCAACTGAGAACCAAATAAATTGTTACCATGGAAAGAAAGATATAGTAATCTAGACTTAGATACCATGTCAGCATTCCAATATTTGAGCCACAAAGCTCTTCTAGCTAAAATAGCTACAGACATAGATTTAACATGAATATTGATGATATCAAAAATAGCATCACAGATAAAATGATTAGCATGTTGAAGCAAGCGAACAATGCTAGACAAATCAGAATCTGTTTCCTGTTGCGCTAAGCTTTCCAACCAAAAAGTTGATGCAGCTGCAACATCAGCCATGGATATAGCAGGCCTAAGAATGTAGCCAGAAAATAAATACGCTTTCCTTAGATAAGATTCAAGTTTCCTATCTAAAGGGTCCTTAAAAGTACTATCTTCCATAGGAATATTAGTAAGTTTGGCAAGAGTAGAAATAGCCCCATCAACTTTGGGGATTTCTTTCCCAAAACTCCAATCTAACTGCTGGCAAAGGATACAACTTTTTAAACCTAGAAGAAAGAATAAAAGAAGTACCAGGCCTATTCCATTCCTTTGAAATCATATCAGAAATAGCATCAGGAACTGGAAACACCTCTGGAGTAACCACAGGAGGTTTATAAACAGAATTTAATTGTTTACTAGTTTTAGTATCAAGAAGACTAGTTTCCTCAATATCCAAATTAATCAACACCTTTTTTAATAAGGAACGAATATACTCCATCTTAAAGAGATAAGTAGACTTGTCAGTGTCAATCTCTGAGGTATGATCTTCTGACCAGATAGATCCTCATCAGAGGAGGATAATTCAGTAAGTTGTCGGTCATTTGAAATTTCATCAACCTTATGAGAAGTTTTAAAATACTTTTTACGTTTATTAAAAGGCGGAATAGCAGACAAATCCTTCTGAATCGCATCAGCAATAAAATCTTTTATATTCACAGGAATATAATGTACATTAGATGTTGAAGCATAAAAAAGGCAAGAGGCATATAGGAAGTGGGGTTTAACCCCTTAATGACAGAGGACGTACCAGGTAAAAAAAAAAACTCCCCTTAGTGACAATTGACGTACCTGGTACGTCCTCTGCTTTTTGAAAGTGCTGGGAGCGATCATGATCGCTTCCAGCTGCTTACAAGGGATTGTAGCGATGTCTCAATATTGAGACATCACTGCAATCCCCTATATTACACACACCGATACAGAAAGGGCCACTCTGTGGCCCTCTCTTCATCGGCCATTGATGGCTAAACAGGTGTTCACGTTGGTGGGTGGGAGCAGCTTCCTTCGGCATGGTAGACTGTTTGCCATTTTATTATTTCCTCTCTTACCGATCATCAGGGGCATATTATGGCCTAGGCCAACAAGGCCGGTGCCTAGGGCAGCAGATTTGGAAGGGGCAGCACATCTGCCCGATCCTCTCTCTGAAAACAAGCACACAGTACAGTGAGCGATAAAGAGAAGACAAGGCACGTGCGCTGATTAAGGTCACTCTTCACACGCCGTGCTCCTTTAAACCTTTGCTTCATTTAGAGGCGCTGGCATTTTTGCAGTGGAAGCGTTCTTGGTGAGAAACTTGCCCAAGGATATGCTTACAAGTTGAGGCTGAAGGAGAAGACCTTGTCCCCATATGCTGCCTCCCCTTGTCAGCTGTGGTGGGTCTGCGAGCACAGTGCTTATTGCAGGTCTTAGTAACTAACAGATTGGATGCGTCTTTGCACTGCTTAGATCAGCTTGTGATGCATAAACTCTCAGCGCTAATGTATGTTAGCTACTAATAACTAGCTTTCTCTGCATTCATGAACCCATGGAGTAAATAGTAAATGGACACTTAAAAAGTTTAATTACTTGAATGATGGTAATTAAATGTATGTTGCTGCATGTGAAGGGCAGTGATTGTTTCAAAGTATATTCTTCTTTCCCTCCCTTCCACTCTCCCTTCTTTCCCTTCCTCCCTCAACTCCCTCCCTTCTTTCTCTCAACTCCTTCCCTTGCTCCCTTCTTTGACTCCTTTCTTTCCCTCCCCACTTTTATCCTCTCCCTCCCCCTCCCCACTTTTCTCTCTTTCCCTCCCTTCTTTCCTTTCCCTCCCTTTTCTCCCCTTCTTTTCTCTCCCTTCTCTCAGGGACAAAATGGTATGATATGCATGCAAGTGTTTCTCTAGCCCAATTTCTTTTGAATTGTTATGAAAAAAACAAACATTTTACACACTGACCCAAAAAAAACCTTGGGGGGGGCAGCAGAATTTTGAGTGCCTAGGGCAGCACAAAACCTAAATACGCCACTGCCGATCGTACATTTTGGGCGGTTGCGGCCAGGGGTGGAGTGGGGGTTGGGCGTGTGCGCGCGCACGCAAAGTGTGCATTAAAAAAAAAAAACAATGCAGATGAATGCGGATCTCTGTAGTTTAGTAAGGGATCTGGGAGGGGGAGGGATGTAGATTGTTGAGGGGGGCCAGCTACACTACAGAAAATAAATGCTTTGTATAAAAAAGTTAAAAAAAAAAAAAATTGGGGGGGCAAATTGGGTAATGGCAGACAGCTGCCAGTACCCAAGATGGAGGCAAATATGTAGAGGGGGTCTAGGGGAGTGATAGAGAAATGTATGGAGGGATCAGGGAGGTTGTGGGGTAAGGGGGGATCCATCACTGCAGACAGTATGAAAAAAAAAAATGCTTTTTATTTCAGTACTGGCAGACTTTCTGCCAGTACTTAAGATGGCGGTGACAATTGTGAGGTGGGGGAGGGAAGAGAGCTGTTTGAGGGGGGTCAGGGGGGGATCAGGGGGTGGGATGTGTCAGGTGGGAAGCTGATCTCTACACTAATGCTAAAAATTAACCCTACAAGCTACCTAATTAACCCCTTAACTGCTGGGCATATTACAAGTGTGGTGCGCAGCAGCATTTAACGGCCTTATTATTACCAAAAAGCAACGCCAAAGCCATATATGTCTGCTATTTCTGAACAAAGGGGATCCTAGAGAAGCATTTACAACCATTTGTGCCATAATTGCACAAGCTGTTTGTAAATAATTTCAGTGAGAAACCTAAAATTGTGAAAAATTTAACAGTCTTTTTTATTTGATCGTATTTGGCGTTGAAATGGTGGCATGAAATATACCAAAATGGGCCTAGATCAATAATTTGGGTTGTCTACTACACTAAAGCTAAAATTAAACCTAAAAGCTCCCTACAAGCTCCCTAATTAACGCCTTCACTGCTGGGCATAATACACATGTGGTGTGCAACACACAATGATCGCCCAAAGAATGTATACAGCTTGATGAAGACATTAAATTAAATACAGGTAGAAAACCCTTTATCCAAACTGCTTGGGACTAGAAATGGTTTGAATTTCGGAATAGTTTGGATTTTTGAGTATTTGCATCTGTAAAATGAGACAGTTTGGAGATGGGAGGGGACTAGGGCTGGGCGATAAATTATATATTTATATATATTCCTACATATAAGACAGCACTCACTGGATATGTAGTAACACTTAGCTTTTATTGTAGAGTTTCAATTGGTAAAAAGTCCCATGACGTGCCTAACTAACCTTTATCAAATGGATCAGTGGTTTATCAGGCAGATGGAATAACCTGACATCCGGAAAACTGGTTAAAAACTTCAAGACGCTGCAGCCTTAAATACCCTCCATGTCCACAAAGTGCCTGTTTGAAACAGTGCCTGTTCGAAAACACGAGCGCGCATCCCATAAGACACGGCCCTTCCAGTTCATGTGGTGAGCTTCCATTGGTGCAATCAACACCATCAGCATAAACATCCTCGTCAGCACTGAGATCAAGCGCATGGCTAATTAGCATATGCGATGCTGCATATGACATATAGGGAGTACCGGGAATGTCTCAATAAGGAAACTGCAGTGTCAATACAAAAGGATGTTAAAAATACTGTACGCAATGAACATGGTCCAAATGGATCAGATATGTAATACTGTGCATTTCAAAAAAACAGAATTTATGTTTACCTGATAAATTTCTTTCTCCAACGGTGTGTCCGGTCCACGGCGTCATCCTTACTTGTGGGATATTCTCTTCCCCAACAGGAAATGGCAAAGAGCCCAGCAAAGCTGGTCACATGATCCCTCCTAGGCTCCGCCTACCCCAGTCATTCGACCGACGTTAAGGAGGAATATTTGCATAGGAGAAACCATATGGTACCGTGGTGACTGTAGTTAAAGAAAATAAAATATCAGACCTGATTAAAAAAACCAGGGCGGGCCGTGGACCGGACACACCGTTGGAGAAAGAAATTTATCAGGTAAACATAAATTCTGTTTTCTCCGACATAGGTGTGTCCGGTCCACGGCGTCATCCTTACTTGTGGGAACCAATACCAAAGCTTTAGGACACGGATGAAGGGAGGGAGCAAATCAGGTCACCTAAATGGAAGGCACCACGGCTTGCAAAACCTTTCTCCCAAAAATAGCCTCAGAAGAAGCAAAAGTATCAAACTTGTAAAATTTGGTAAAAGTGTGCAGTGAAGACCAAGTCGCTGCCCTACATATCTGATCAACAGAAGCCTCGTTCTTGAAGGCCCATGTGGAAGCCACAGCCCTAGTGGAATGAGCTGTGATTCTTTCGGGAGGCTGCCGTCCGGCAGTCTCGTAAGCCAATCTGATGATGCTTTTAATCCAAAAAGAGAGAGAGGTAGAAGTTGCTTTTTGACCTCTCCTTTTACCTGAATAAACAACAAACAAGGAAGATGTTTGTCTAAAATCCTTTGTAGCATCTAAATAGAATTTTAGAGCGCGAACAACATCCAAATTGTGCAACAAACGTTCCTTCTTTGAAACTGGTTTTGGACACAGAGAAGGTACGATAATCTCCTGGTTAATGTTTTTGTTAGAAACAACTTTTGGAAGAAAACCAGGTTTAGTACGTAAAACCACCTTATCTGCATTCTCTTCCCCTAACTGAAGTTAATTGCTCTCAACAGTCCTGTGTGGAACAGCCATGGATTTTAGTTACGGTTGCTAAAATCATTTTCCTCATACAAACAGAATTCTTCATCTCTTTTCTGTTTCTGAGTAAATAGTACGTACCAGCACTATTTGAAAATAACAAACTCTTGATTGAATAATGAAAAACTACAGTTAAACACTAAAAAACTCTAAGCCATCTCCGTGGAGATGTTGCCTGTACAACGGCAAAGAGAATGACTGGGGTAGGCGGAGCCTAGGAGGGATCATGTGACCAGCTTTGCTGGGCTCTTTGCCATTTCCTGTTGGGGAAGAGAATATCCCACAAGTAAGGATGACGCCGTGGACCGGACACACCTATGTTGGAGAAAGTCATTTTAGTGCAGGCCAAGAGAGAATGATGTTACATATATCAAACGTGTATAACTGCATAAGTAGCAGGATCAGGGTGATTTGAACACGTAGGCCAATCAAATTGATGGAAAGCCAAGATGTAAGTGACGGGAGATCAGCACACAAGTGTCAGTCAGTGGTTACAGACAAATGGTGTCTGTTTTCATCTGATGAAAGGGCCATAATCCAATTGAATGTTGAGACCTTTAGGTTCTACCGTATCTAAGGTGTAAATCAATTTTGTTTTGCGTTGTAATAAAGCTTTACGGCGGTCACCACCTCTACTCAGAGGTGGTATATGATCAATGATCATAGTCCTTAAACTGGAGACACTGTTTCTGCTGAAAAAAAAGTGACGTGCCACTGGCTGATCTGAACATCCCTTCTTGATAGCTTCCCTGATAGCATGTCTATGGTTGGCCATCTTTTCACGAAAGGTGGTGATAGTTTTCCCCACGTAAAATAAAGAACAAGGCCATATCAAGATGTAGACAACATAGGTGCTACTGCAAGACAACCTGTGTTGTATTTTGTAGCGTTTGTTGGAATGTGGGTGCTGGAATGTAGGGCCCATCTGCATACCATTGCATGTGATGCAGTCCCCACACCTGAAGCATCCTTTCTTCGCAGATTTGAGCCATGTGTCCTTTTGATAGGATTCCTTGGGGTCAGTTTTGACCAATATGTCTCGAATATTCCTGGCTCTTCTGTAAGCCATATGAGGAGGTTTCAATATCCAATTCGATAAGCTCCTGTCGGTCTGTAATACATCCCATCGTTTGCGGACTGCCCCAGTAATGCGGCTGTGATCAGGTGGTGACAAAATTCAAATGTGGGGTCAGGGCCTGTGTATGGTCCTTAGCTTGTTCCAGTAACGAAGCTTGGAGACTGGTCTTCCAGTCTGTTTCTAGCTATTATGATGTCCTTCCTTACATACCCTCTTGCCTGTAATTTCATGCACATAATGTCTAGCTGTTCTTGGAGGATTGTCAGCTCAGAATTGTTCCGAACCACCCTAGTGAGCTGTGTGGAAATGATACCCATTTTTTGGAGATATATATATATATATATATATATGAATATACTAGCGCTAAAGTGTTATCCTAAAAGGACATAGTGTGGAGAGAGTATGTAGATAATATTCTATACAAAAATACGTTAAAATCACAAAGAAAATATACACATGAGTATCTCTCAGTACCGCTAGAGACTGATATAGTGAGAATCAGACTAATACAGCGCACATGAGTGGTAAAAAGGAACAGTTCAGAAATATATCAGATGCAGATCCACATTCCCCCTCCAAGAAGAGTCTGCAAATGAAGAGGATGAGTAGATGGGCTACTTACAAGACCCTACCTCAATCCTATGAGGTAAGGGTAGCACTTTGTTTATGAACATACAAACGCATACCTATACACACATATTTACATATACATACATATATTCACAAATAGGTTAGGACCCAGGGATAAAAAGAGACCTTGATGTGGTCCTGGGCCTATTAACATTTGACCAAACTAAATGTTGTAACTAACTTAATTTTTCTTTTAATCTAGCTGTGTGCTTGCAAGAGAGTAAGACATTCTGTGCTGTGTTAAAGATATTGTTTTGTAATTTTGCATAAGGGCTTTGCACACAGGCTTATCTGTGGTTAACTGCCTGAGTCACTGAAAGCTGTGCAGCTGGCTGTGAGTGCTGGTGAGCACCCAAGGCAGTAAGTTTTGCAGGGTCATGGATGTGTACCCAGTCCAGTTTGAGAGTCCAGTCCATTTCCGTGTTTTGTATATAATGACTAATGCTCCTTTAAGAAGTAACATCTAACAAGGCGTTGGCATCACCGAATGGGCTCCAGGTCAAGTCTCCACGCAGCAAATACTGGGAAAGTATCCCATATACATTATGCCTGCATTTCACCTTATATAGCTGGATTTTCATGCCATACTTGCTATAAGAATTTTACACATCTTTCACAGTGCATTATTGCTTCAGTCACTCACTACTTTTAGGTCCTCAATACAATACACAATGCTTCACAGAAAGCTTAAGAATGATACAGCACGCTGATTTTTTTTTTTTTTTTTTTTTATTTTTTTTTAAGCATGGGAATGAAAAACACATGCCCCCTCCAGAGACAGAAAACAGCTCATATAGGCATTTTAGTATTCAACCACTGCAAAAGGCAGCATTTACTCAGCACAGCCTCATTCAATTGTGGCTTTCAGATCAGGGACTGAATAAACAGGCATATCCACAAGAGCTGGAGCATTCCTTTGAAATGTTCAACATGAATGACATCTTTCTAATTATGCTTTAGATTTCCCCTTCACTTTCACTGCACAGGACTCAGAAAAAAGGGAACCTTACTTTTTGTGTCGATGTGTACAAAGACCAACTATATTCAGGGTTTTGTTCCGCTAAACTTTTTAAAGTTTTTCCATTACGAGCTTTTCAAATCCTAAAGAACTGTTAATATTTCAAAGATGATGTTACACAGCAGAGAATTTAGAAACAACCCAAGTGATATTTTTACATATAACCTCTAAGAGGATAAATATATAATTTAACGTTCTTTTGCCTTTTAAGAATGTGTTTAAGTTTATATATGAAATAGCTTTGAGAGCTTAGTTCTATGATAAGAAGGTAAAGCTTTCAACACTTGGTAAATGTTAAACTGGTTTGCAATGCATTTGGCTGCAAATCAAACATCCAGCATTTCATTAGCAATGTTTTAAAAAACATAAAAAATATGAAAAAAAAACCTCAGTAAGAACACGACTGACAACTGCTAAAATTATGAAAAGGTATGTTGTAAATGTAACATCTCACATACAAATTTAGACAGGTACATATAGAGATGTATATATATAAAATATTGTTTATAAGTAATTTATATATAAAATCAGTTGAGATTTCCACTAGTCCCAGATGAGTAAGAAGATGACTAGTGTAAAAATTTTACTTTGCCCAATTGTTAACATTGAGTGGACTAATAATCTTCTGCCTCTGATACTTTTAACCACTGACTAGTAAACAATAGTGATATTTTGCAATATTATATATACGACCCCAATTCCCAAAAAGCTGGAACAGTATGGAAAATGCAAACAAATAAACAAAAAGAGTAATTAGAAAATTCAATTCCCCCTGTACTTTATTGAAAACACATTATTAACACATTATTTGACGTTTTACTTTATGAATGTAAAATATTTTTGAAAATATACACTCATGTCAAATTTGATGAATGCAACATGTTCCAAAAAAGTTGGAACGTGTTCCTAAACACCTGCAAACACGCTAGAACTGAGCAAACATAATATTAAAGTGTTCCCAGGCCCTATTTTAAGGGTATTTCACCCTACTGAATTTACCAAGCATGTTCATTCAAATTTTTCATAATGATCAAAATGAAGTTTTTTCAGAGACGGATGTGAAAGTGCAACATACTAAGATCTGGATTTGCGCAAATCTCACTGTGTTGCACTTTTACAAGAAGGAATCTGCCTCCAAAACAAAAAGAAAGCTGAATGCCACGAGCGGCTGCCTTCTTCCGCATTTGGATCATCACAAATGATCCGAATGCACATGGCTAGAATTATACTGCCCCCACTTGGCTGAAAAGAGTTTCTTTTTAGAACACTAAAGATGAAAGTCTGCACTTCAATTGCATTTCGGTTGTTTCATTTCAAAACCATTCTGGTGGCGTACAGAGACAGAACTATGAAAATTGTGTCAGTCTCCAATTAATTTACTAGCCTAACTGTATGCAGCTACCTCATTGCCCTACCTCACACATAGGGCTCCATGTAGGAAGCTACTACAGAGTCTTCCCGCAATGTAAGAAGGAGCGGTCATTAAACGGCTGCTTCTTACACTCTTCGCCACCTATGAGGTGAAGAGAAATCACCAAGAGCTAGCTAGCTAGCTATCTTGCTCGCTGTGATTGACAAACCCTTCTCTCGTGCGAGTGAAGGGGCGGGCATTACACACTAATCGGAGTATGTAATGATGCATACGGGCCAGCGGATGCACAGATCCGCTGCCTGTATGCAATGAAGATATGCGGACAACTTCTCAAGTTGAGGAGCTTGTCCGCATGCCAGTTAATACATGGGGCCCATAATCTCACACTCTCCCCTCCATGTTCCACCTACTAACTCACACACCAGCTTTTGTTCATCCTCTAAGGCTTTGTTCCTCCTCACACTCTTTTGTATTTTTCCCTATGAAATTAAAACAGATTATGAATATCATAACACAATAAAGCATTTTATTTGTATATTCATTTCCTTCTAAACTTTTAAGCTAAATTAAAACAGACAGTAATATTATTTATGCGTTCTGAATTCTGAAAATAGAATAACTTTGAATGCGCTGTCATTCTGTTACTTTTATGTGGAGGACAATATATTTATTTTCATAATTTTAATGTCAGTTTAAACAGTATAGTTCACATATATTTGTGTGTTGTATTATATATATAGAAAGTCATGCAGTGTCATGGGTGGAATTCTAAAGTAGCAGAGTGGGGACTGATTGATACTTTTTCTTTTTTTTTTTATAAATGTTACTTACGCTATCAAGATAGAAATTGCATAACTTAAAGGGACAATCTAGTCAAAATTAAACTTTCATGATTCAGATAGGGCATGCAATTTTAAACAACTTTCCAATTTACTTCTATTATCTAATTTGCTCAATTCTTTAGATATCCTTTGTTGAAGAAATAGCAATGCACATATGTGAGCCAATCACACAAGGCCCCTAGGTGCAGCAACCAATCAGCAGCTACTGAGCATATCTAGATATGCTTTTCAGCTAGTGATATCAAGAGAATGAAGCAAATTAGATAATAGAAGTAAATTAGAAAGTTGTTTAAAATCACATGCTCTTTCTAAATCACGAAAGAAAAAAATTGGCTTTTATGTCCCTTTAAAAGGGACAGTCTACTCCAAAATGTTTATTGTTTAAATAGATAGATAATCCTTTTATTACCCATTCCCCAGTTTTGCATAACCAACAGTGTTATATTAAAGGGACAGTCAACATTGGAGATAACAGAATCCGATATTTAAAAATAAAAAACGAAGATTCGCCTGCACCGTACTCCTTTTGTCATACCTACTTCCTTCTCATAGTAATAATCGTCGATAACTTCTATAATATGATGTAAATATGGCAGCCTAACTCCCCTCACCATTACGTAGCTACCTTCTTCTTCAAATGATCAGCCAATCAGAATCCAATCCTTGGTCAGAAATTGCAAGCACGTGCAGGGGTACTGTGCAGGTGGTTCTTCGTTTTTTATTTTTGCAGTTCTTCGTTTTTTATTTTTAAATATCTGATTCTGTTATCTCCAGTGTTGACTGTCCCTTTAATATACATATTACCTCTGTGATTACCTTGTATCTATGACTCTGCAGACTGCCCCCTTACCTCAGTGCTTTTGACAGACATGCAGTTTAGCTTCAGCGCAGACTCCTAAATAACTCCACAGGAGTGAGAACAATGTTCTCTATATGACACACATGAACTAGTACTGTCTAACTGTGAAAAACTTTCAAAATGCTCTGAGCCGAGAGGCAGTTTCCAACGGTTTTAAAAATCAGTTTGAGTCTAGCTAGGTTTAGCTTTTCAAAAATACCACCAAGGGAACAAGGCAAATTTGATGATAAAAGTCAATTGGAAAGTTGTTTAAAATTGCATGCCCTATCTGAATCAATTTTGACTAGACTGTCCCTTTAACGTAATTTGATAAAATACAAACTTTAAAAAAGAGCTAATTTTAGCTTAATATTTGCTTAAAATTTTAGCCAAGTAGTCAGCAAAATCAGCCAGGTGGTGTGCCCATCAAATAGGCCCTGGGGAGAATGGTGCTATGGGTTTTAGGAATTTCTACCTCTTGACTGCATTGTTTAAGAACATTTTGAAGACAATTAAATGATAAAATATGTTCATTGTGGGCTCACGCGGTTGAAGAGCTACTCATGCTGGAGAGATTCCATTACTTTAGAATCAATCAGATAGAAACGCATGAGATGATGCTGGCCATTTGGAGGGGCACTGGTTTGTGAATGGAATAGCTCTGGATGAGGCAAATTCGGAAATACACCACCTAACCTTTCCTACCCCCCTCCCACCACCTACATGAACCCCCCCCCCCCCCCATTATTATTTATTTATTATTATTTTTTCAGTAGTGTGCAGTAAACACAAGGTTATAGATGATTTATAGTATCATTTAGGTTAAAATGAAAGGAGGAGAGTATCAGAAAAGATAAAAAATATAGCAGACTTGTCAAGCAAAGAAGTTTATTTTAATATGCATTTACAGATATAAAATATGCAAATGGATGTATATTTAATTGACGCTGTTTTGCAACATTTGTTAAAATCCAAACAGAAATAGTATGTTATGACATGATCTAACTGTATGCAAAAAAGTGGGTTGTCCCTGTGCGGTGTGTATAGAGATAAAGAGTGGCTAAAGTCACTGTAGTAAATATTTAAACTTCACAGACCCACTTGGATAATATATGTTTAAACAGTCGTGTCTGGTGCAATTATAACCCCCTCCTCTCACCTCTGTTACGTCCGGTCCTGGGGGCAGGAACACTAAAACCTATAAGCGGTATGCTCGTTGTGCCGGTGGCTCTTCTCCTTCAGCCTATCCGGTATGGCTTTCAAGCTGCATCCGCTGTAGGTGCCTGTACTCCCTCATCAGACGTTGCAGGAGGTAGGGGGGCGGGAACCACCAAACTCTTCCCTGTAATTTTTTCCTTTTGCTGTGATTGGTTTTAGAAGACGTCCTCTATTCAGACGCTCCCTCCTGATTGGAGTGAAATCGATCTCAGCCAATCCTCTTGTGGATAGGGGAAGCCCGGCTGCAGGGTCTGTTCAGCAGTGTGGAAGTTAGGGATAGTGCGAGGAGCAGTCTCCTCTCTCAGTGCTCACGCTGGTAGGTCACGAAAACAGAGCAAAAAAAAGAAGAAGCGGAGCACTGAGTAAAATAAAAAGTATCTTTATTATTGAAAAATGTTAAAAAACGAAAAATTCAAGGAGTTAAGGGTGCTATTCCTTGCAAATGGGTTCAGCTCAAACAGCTGCTGACATGTTTCGGCATTCCGCCGTTATCAAAGCTGCTGAACTGTGTAGGGAAAAGCCCTCTTTTAAAACACAATGGCTGAACCCTATTGGGCAATAGTACAAAGGGGAAGGATTTCTTATTAACCCCGTATAACCTGTACAAAAAGGGGTAAATAATAATACTTAACAAATACAGATAATTGTGATAAACCATGAACTCATTATTGTACACAAATTTGCAAAAGTAACATTCATAAACCATAAAGAGTCATTATTAAAGTAATACATTCTGCATTTTGCATATAAACTCAAAATCATATATTCAATATTTGCTTTATAAATTTGCAGTAAACTTTATGATCAATTGTGGGATTGTAGGATTGTACACATATACATCATTTGAACAATCCAATATATAGAATGTTAAACTAGTTAGCCTATACCACTTTAAGGTTAATCCTGGGAATAAGTATCCAGAGAATCTATCCTAGATCAGTTAGCTACCTACATATGTTACTGTTCAGCCAACTTTAATACACACATAAAAAGGGAGGTATTGTGTGTCATAAATAAATAAATGTAAGGCTAGAAGAATATAAATTTGTGAGTGTCAAAAAAGAGTGGACATTATGCTAATAAAACAAAATAAAGGGATATAGACCCTATAATTATAGAAGGACAGGAGACCCCTACTCAGTTATTGTAAAAGTGAATAAAAGTTTCAAAGGGATAAGAGTCTGAATATAGATATATTGGTAATACATATGTGTGCCATTTAAGGTTACAAAATTAACAATCTATCAGATTGGGGGTAGAGTGGAGTTGTGTTGAGCATCTAGTTCACTCCCAATGGTTGATCAGATCATACATTGAATTTAACCCTGTTGGGTGTCTAGTCTTCAAAGTAAAGATCCAAAAGATCTCTCGTTTGGATAATAATTTATCCCTGTCACCTCCTTTGGGTGGTTTTAGGACTTTCTCTATGCATGTCCAACGAAAAGTTTCAGAGCTTTTGTTGTGTATGGATGTGAAATGTTGGACCAGGGGGGTGCTTGCTTTTCCCACCCTTATGCTTGAGAGATGTTCCCTGATTCTTGATCTGACCTCCCTGGTTGTGAGTCCAATGTATTGTTTGGCACACTCTGTGCATGATGCCAGATAGATCGTGTAGGTCGACCTACAGTTGAGACACATATTGATAGGAAAAGAGTGACCAGTTACAGAGGATCTGAACTGATCCCCCATTTCCACTTTTTCACAGGCTACACAATCTCTCTTGTGACATTTGAACATTCCCTTCTGGGTGAGCCAAGAAGACTCATTTCTTATGGTATCTTTACCAATTCTGGTTGGAGAGACCATATTACCTATTGTTTTACTTCTCCGGTAAGTGAAGTGGCAAGACTTGGGGGTTAGATCCGCCAACCCTTCATCAGCTCTAAGCATAACCAGATGTTTCTTGATTATCTCACAAATCTGGGGATACTGCTCTGAATGGTCAGTTACAAAGTAAAGGTCATTCTGCATGTCATTCCCTCTGCTCTGCTTTGTTTTGGGATGTAATAAATCCCTTCTGTCAATCTTCCTGACCTCATCCAATGTTGATGTTATGCAATTGTTAGCATAACCCCTTGCTTTGAGCCTATCCGATAGTTTTTTCGCTTCAACCTCAAAGTTGTCCAATTCTGAGCAATTCCGTTTTAAACGGATGAACTGACCCTTGATGATGCCTTTAAATACACTTTTGGGGTGACAGCTTGTTGCATGTAGCAATGTGTTGCCAGAAATTGGCTTTCTAAATGCTGTGCTACGTATTTTTTCACCAATTACCCCCAAAAGGGTTACATCGAGGTAGTTAATGCTCGTATTGTTGGACTCAGATGTAAAGCTCAGTCCCAGATCATTTTCATTGAGGAGATCAAGAAAGGTGGATAACTCATCTGTGCTCCCTTTCCATATAAATAGGAGGTCATCAATGAACCTCCTATAAAAAACCACTTTAGAGCAGAGGGGGTTCCCACCTCCATAGATGTGGTCCTGCTCCCACCAACCCATATATAGGTTGGCATAGGAAGGGGCAAACTTTGCCCCCATCGCAGTCCCACAAATCTGGAGGTAGAACACCCCCTCAAACTCAAAGTAATTGTGGGATAAGAGAAACTCAGCTATGCGGAGCACATATTCACAAAAATCTGGCTCCTGGCCATGATATTTATGTAGGAACCAGGACAGGGCTTCCAGACCCTTAGTATGTGGGATTGACGAATACAGTGACTTAACGTCCACTGTTAGCCAGATAAAGTCTTCCTCCCATTTGATATTCTCAAGTAACTTCAGAATGTGCATAGTATCTCTTGTGTAGCTCCATAGATTAGGAACCATAGGTTGCAGGACCTGGTCTAGCCACTCCGATGTATGCTCCAAGAGAGAGCCTATGCCACTGACAATGGGCCTTCCTACCACATTGTCAAGTGACTTGTGGACCTTTGGTAAAAGGTTAAAGGTTGGGACGGTGGGTGTATTAACTGATAGATAGATACTGGTTTCTTCATTCAAGATACCTGCCTCTATGCCATCATCAATCAAATTATCAAGTTTTTTCTTGAAGGTGGCAGTGGGATCCATGCTTAATACCCGATAGTCATGGGCATTATGCAGTTGTCTGTGTGCCTCATTAATGAAGTCTGTTTTATTCATTACCACCACAGACAGATTTCAATAACAACACAATGTATATTTGGAATAAAAGGGAAAGAACACAAAAATATAGAGAGAATAACCTTAATCAAGGGGTCTCCAATAGGGGTAGAGGTTTTAGAGGCAGACGTAGGGGTAGGGGCAGAGGCAGACAGCAACGAAGAATTAGATTTTCTGACAGTGAGGCTGACTCAGGGGGAGAGAGTTCAGCATCAGGGGAAGATGAAGGATTTACTCCAGACCCTTTTCCTCATGGCAGTACTGCACCCAGTGCCCCACCCAATCAATACACACAAAATCAAGGTCAACATACCAATGTGTATAACCTGCCCACTATACCTCTAGAAAAGACAGCAATATTACCACCACCCATATTAAGAAATGCTGCACCACCTTCTAGGTACATTCCACAAACATCTGACACTGTACAAATGAAAGAAGCACCTAACAATTCAGAAAGTGTGGAAATCCACCAGGTTTTTTCCCTTCCCCCCCCGCAAGGCGACGGGGGGGGAGAAGGGGCAAAGGCACCAAAAAAGGGGGGGTATACGCTCAGGAGAAACCAGAGGGGCCAGAGAAAGACGAGATATCAGTAATTAATTTGTCTGCCTACAATTTAAATACCACAGAGATCAAGGTGCTGAGCCTTGGATTGGGATTTGCTCCTACAAATACTTTCAATCTGTTCAACACTTTGATCGATGTGAACAGACTGATACGTAAGATTACCTTGAGGAAATATTTTTCCACTAGGTCTGTCATGGATACAGTGGAAGTTGATGCTGTAGGGGCTACGGTTACTAATAACCCCAACACTGCAGATGGTCTGGAATTTCAAGACCTCTGTGGATTGTCAACATTAGAAGCACTGGATACTTCTGAGACTGATACATCAACACATTCTTCTAATAGATTCCCCAAGTTCAAATGTCCCTCACGGTTTTACCCCATACATGCTAGGGGATCCATTATCGAAAAGTTCCAAAACAGGGTAGAGGCTGACTTAAGTAGGCTCTACTTTACAGATAAAAATAAAAAACACAATCTCACTACTAGGGAGAGGGAGGCATTGGCTGCCTTGGGAAACAATCCCGACCTTGTGATTAGAGCAGCGGACAAAGGTGGGTCTGTGGTGGTAATGAATAAAACAGACTTCATTAATGAGGCACACAGACAACTGCATAATGCCCATGACTATCGGGTATTAAGCATGGATCCCACTGCCACCTTCAAGAAAAAACTTGATAATTTGATTGATGATGGCATAGAGGCAGGTATCTTGAATGAAGAAACCAGTATCTATCTATCAGTTAATACACCCACCGTCCCAACCTTTAACCTTTTACCAAAGGTCCACAAGTCACTTGACAATGTGGTAGGAAGGCCCATTGTCAGTGGCATAGGCTCTCTCTTGGAGCATACATCGGAGTGGCTAGACCAGGTCCTGCAACCTATGGTTCCTAATCTATGGAGCTACACAAGAGATACTATGCACATTCTGAAGTTACTTGAGAATATCAAATGGGAGGAAGACTTTATCTGGCTAACAGTGGACGTTAAGTCACTGTATTCGTCAATCCCACATACTAAGGGTCTGGAAGCCCTGTCCTGGTTCCTACATAAATATCATGGCCAGGAGCCAGATTTTTGTGAATATGTGCTCCGCATAGCTGAGTTTCTCTTATCCCACAATTACTTTGAGTTTGAGGGGGTGTTCTACCTCCAGATTTGTGGGACTGCGATGGGGGCAAAGTTTGCCCCTTCCTATGCCAACCTATATATGGGTTGGTGGGAGCAGGACCACATCTATGGAGGTGGGAACCCCCTCTGCTCTAAAGTGGTTTTTTATAGGAGGTTCATTGATGACCTCCTATTTATATGGAAAGGGAGCACAGATGAGTTATCCACCTTTCTTGATCTCCTCAATGAAAATGATCTGGGACTGAGCTTTACATCTGAGTCCAACAATACGAGCATTAACTACCTCGATGTAACCCTTTTGGGGGTAATTGGTGAAAAAATACGTAGCACAGCATTTAGAAAGCCAATTTCTGGCAACACATTGCTACATGCAACAAGCTGTCACCCCAAAAGTGTATTTAAAGGCATCATCAAGGGTCAGTTCATCCGTTTAAAACGGAATTGCTCAGAATTGGACAACTTTGAGGTTGAAGCGAAAAAACTATCGGATAGGCTCAAAGCAAGGGGTTATGCTAACAATTGCATAACATCAACATTGGATGAGGTCAGGAAGATTGACAGAAGGGATTTATTACATCCCAAAACAAAGCAGAGCAGAGGGAATGACATGCAGAATGACCTTTACTTTGTAACTGACCATTCAGAGCAGTATCCCCAGATTTGTGAGATAATCAAGAAACATCTGGTTATGCTTAGAGCTGATGAAGGGTTGGCGGATCTAACCCCCAAGTCTTGCCACTTCACTTACCGGAGAAGTAAAACAATAGGTAATATGGTCTCTCCAACCAGAATTGGTAAAGATACCATAAGAAATGAGTCTTCTTGGCTCACCCAGAAGGGAATGTTCAAATGTCACAAGAGAGATTGTGTAGCCTGTGAAAAAGTGGAAATGGGGGATCAGTTCAGATCCTCTGTAACTGGTCACTCTTTTCCTATCAATATGTGTCTCAACTGTAGGTCGACCTACACGATCTATCTGGCATCATGCACAGAGTGTGCCAAACAATACATTGGACTCACAACCAGGGAGGTCAGATCAAGAATCAGGGAACATCTCTCAAGCATAAGGGTGGGAAAAGCAAGCACCCCCCTGGTCCAACATTTCACATCCATACACAACAAAAGCTCTGAAACTTTTCGTTGGACATGCATAGAGAAAGTCCTAAAACCACCCAAAGGAGGTGACAGGGATAAATTATTATCCAAACGAGAGATCTTTTGGATCTTTACTTTGAAGACTAGACACCCAACAGGGTTAAATTCAATGTATGATCTGATCAACCATTGGGAGTGAACTAGATGCTCAACACAACTCCACTCTACCCCCAATCTGATAGATTGTTAATTTTGTAACCTTAAATGGCACACATATGTATTACCAATATATCTATATTCAGACTCTTATCCCTTTGAAACTTTTATTCACTTTTACAATAACTGAGTAGGGGTCTCCTGTCCTTCTATAATTATAGGGTCTATATCCCTTTATTTTGTTTTATTAGCATAATGTCCACTCTTTTTTGACACTCACAAATTTATATTCTTCTAGCCTTACATTTATTTATTTATGACACACAATACCTCCCTTTTTATGTGTGTATTAAAGTTGGCTGAACAGTAACATATGTAGGTAGCTAACTGATCTAGGATAGATTCTCTGGATACTTATTCCCAGGATTAACCTTAAAGTGGTATAGGCTAACTAGTTTAACATTCTATATATTGGATTGTTCAAATGATGTATATGTGTACAATCCTACAATCCCACAATTGATCATAAAGTTTACTGCAAATTTATAAAGCAAATATTGAATATATGATTTTGAGTTTATATGCAAAATGCAGAATGTATTACTTTAATAATGACTCTTTATGGTTTATGAATGTTACTTTTGCAAATTTGTGTACAATAATGAGTTCATGGTTTATCACAATTATCTGTATTTGTTAAGTATTATTATTTACCCCTTTTTGTACAGGTTATACGGGGTTAATAAGAAATCCTTCCCCTTTGTACTATTGCCCAATAGGGTTCAGCCATTGTGTTTTAAAAGAGGGCTTTTCCCTACACAGTTCAGCAGCTTTGATAACGGCGGAATGCCGAAACATGTCAGCAGCTGTTTGAGCTGAACCCATTTGCAAGGAATAGCACCCTTAACTCCTTGAATTTTTCGTTTTTTAACATTTTTCAATAATAAAGATACTTTTTATTTTACTCAGTGCTCCGCTTCTTCTTTTTTTTGCTCTGTTTTCGTGACCTACCAGCGTGAGCACTGAGAGAGGAGACTGCTCCTCGCACTATCCCTAACTTCCACACTGCTGAACAGACCCTGCAGCCGGGCTTCCCCTATCCACAAGAGGATTGGCTGAGATCGATTTCACTCCAATCAGGAGGGAGCGTCTGAATAGAGGACGTCTTCTAAAACCAATCACAGCAAAAGGAAAAAATTACAGGGAAGAGTTTGGTGGTTCCCGCCCCCCTACCTCCTGCAACGTCTGATGAGGGAGTACAGGCACCTACAGCGGATGCAGCTTGAAAGCCATACCGGATAGGCTGAAGGAGAAGAGCCACCGGCACAACGAGCATACCGCTTATAGGTTTTAGTGTTCCTGCCCCCAGGACCGGACGTAACAGAGGTGAGAGGAGGGGGTTATAATTGCACCAGACACGACTGTTTAAACATATATTATCCAAGTGGGTCTGTGAAGTTTAAATATTTACTACAGTGACTTTAGCCACTCTTTATCTCTATACACACCGCACAGGGACAACCCACTTTTTTGCAACCAATATTTGGGCTCACAGGTCAAGCCCCCTCTGTCCCTGTCTGTGTTGTTGTTGTACTTGGGCTATCCAGTGAAGGCTTTAACACTGTGCAGTGTGGGACTATTGTGATACTTACTACTGTGTTAGGGATAATGGAGAATAGGGTGTTAACAGAAACCAATACAGGAAATATTGTCACCATGAACTTTTACTCATTGAGAAATGCTAGTGAGAGGGATTCTAATTTTGATCTTGCTGAAAACTTTTTCACAATGGACAGGACACAACAAAGACTCAATACCCTTTTTGAAGAAATGGAACTTTTAATAAACAGTGAGAACAAATACAAATGGGATGTTTGGACTATGGAAAACTATTTAAAGCTTAAGCTTATACCGAGAGGCTTGAGAATAAATAAATACCCCACTTTTTATACAGAGGACAGAGACTTTATAAATGCATGGAATGAAACTCTGTCAGATTGCTCCTGGAATCTCATGCGGCTCCTCATTACATACAAAAACAAACAGATTCAAGAAATTACTATTAAAATTAGTCAGGTTCAAGAGGAGCTGAATAAGAGATGTGATCACACAGATTTTGCTAGGTTTGACAACCTGCTACAAGAAGCTGTTGCAGAAGCTAAATCTCTTTTACTTGAAATAAAACACTCAAAATACATTAGAGATCAGACAGATTTCAATAACAACACAATGTATATTTGGAATAAAAGGGAAAGAACACAAAAATATAGAGAGAATAACCTTAATCAAGGGGTCTCCAATAGGGGTAGAGGTTTTAGAGGCAGACGTAGGGGTAGGGGCAGAGGCAGACAGCAACGAAGAATTAGATTTTCTGACAGTGAGGCTGACTCAGGGGGAGAGAGTTCAGCATCAGGGGAAGATGAAGGATTTACTCCAGACCCTTTTCCTCATGGCAGTACTGCACCCAGTGCCCCACCCAATCAATACACACAAAATCAAGGTCAACATACCAATGTGTATAACCTGCCCACTATACCTCTAGAAAAGACAGCAATATTACCACCACCCATATTAAGAAATGCTGCACCACCTTCTAGGTACATTCCACAAACATCTGACACTGTACAAATGAAAGAAGCACCTAACAATTCAGAAAGTGTGGAAATCCACCAGGTTTTTTCCCTTCCCCCCCCGCAAGGCGACGGGGGGGGGAGAAGGGGCAAAGGCACCAAAAAAGGGGGGGTATACGCTCAGGAGAAACCAGAGGGGCCAGAGAAAGACGAGATATCAGTAATTAATTTGTCTGCCTACAATTTAAATACCACAGAGATCAAGGTGCTGAGCCTTGGATTGGGATTTGCTCCTACAAATACTTTCAATCTGTTCAACACTTTGATCGATGTGAACAGACTGATACGTAAGATTACCTTGAGGAAATATTTTTCCACTAGGTCTGTCATGGATACAGTGGAAGTTGATGCTGTAGGGGCTACGGTTACTAATAACCCCAACACTGCAGATGGTCTGGAATTTCAAGACCTCTGTGGATTGTCAACATTAGAAGCACTGGATACTTCTGAGACTGATACATCAACACATTCTTCTAATAGATTCCCCAAGTTCAAATGTCCCTCACGGTTTTACCCCATACATGCTAGGGGATCCATTATCGAAAAGTTCCAAAACAGGGTAGAGGCTGACTTAAGTAGGCTCTACTTTACAGATAAAAATAAAAAACACAATCTCACTACTAGGGAGAGGGAGGCATTGGCTGCCTTGGGAAACAATCCCGACCTTGTGATTAGAGCAGCGGACAAAGGTGGGTCTGTGGTGGTAATGAATAAAACAGACTTCATTAATGAGGCACACAGACAACTGCATAATGCCCATGACTATCGGGTATTAAGCATGGATCCCACTGCCACCTTCAAGAAAAAACTTGATAATTTGATTGATGATGGCATAGAGGCAGGTATCTTGAATGAAGAAACCAGTATCTATCTATCAGTTAATACACCCACCGTCCCAACCTTTAACCTTTTACCAAAGGTCCACAAGTCACTTGACAATGTGGTAGGAAGGCCCATTGTCAGTGGCATAGGCTCTCTCTTGGAGCATACATCGGAGTGGCTAGACCAGGTCCTGCAACCTATGGTTCCTAATCTATGGAGCTACACAAGAGATACTATGCACATTCTGAAGTTACTTGAGAATATCAAATGGGAGGAAGACTTTATCTGGCTAACAGTGGACGTTAAGTCACTGTATTCGTCAATCCCACATACTAAGGGTCTGGAAGCCCTGTCCTGGTTCCTACATAAATATCATGGCCAGGAGCCAGATTTTTGTGAATATGTGCTCCGCATAGCTGAGTTTCTCTTATCCCACAATTACTTTGAGTTTGAGGGGGTGTTCTACCTCCAGATTTGTGGGACTGCGATGGGGGCAAAGTTTGCCCCTTCCTATGCCAACCTATATATGGGTTGGTGGGAGCAGGACCACATCTATGGAGGTGGGAACCCCCTCTGCTCTAAAGTGGTTTTTTATAGGAGGTTCATTGATGACCTCCTATTTATATGGAAAGGGAGCACAGATGAGTTATCCACCTTTCTTGATCTCCTCAATGAAAATGATCTGGGACTGAGCTTTACATCTGAGTCCAACAATACGAGCATTAACTACCTCGATGTAACCCTTTTGGGGGTAATTGGTGAAAAAATACGTAGCACAGCATTTAGAAAGCCAATTTCTGGCAACACATTGCTACATGCAACAAGCTGTCACCCCAAAAGTGTATTTAAAGGCATCATCAAGGGTCAGTTCATCCGTTTAAAACGGAATTGCTCAGAATTGGACAACTTTGAGGTTGAAGCGAAAAAACTATCGGATAGGCTCAAAGCAAGGGGTTATGCTAACAATTGCATAACATCAACATTGGATGAGGTCAGGAAGATTGACAGAAGGGATTTATTACATCCCAAAACAAAGCAGAGCAGAGGGAATGACATGCAGAATGACCTTTACTTTGTAACTGACCATTCAGAGCAGTATCCCCAGATTTGTGAGATAATCAAGAAACATCTGGTTATGCTTAGAGCTGATGAAGGGTTGGCGGATCTAACCCCCAAGTCTTGCCACTTCACTTACCGGAGAAGTAAAACAATAGGTAATATGGTCTCTCCAACCAGAATTGGTAAAGATACCATAAGAAATGAGTCTTCTTGGCTCACCCAGAAGGGAATGTTCAAATGTCACAAGAGAGATTGTGTAGCCTGTGAAAAAGTGGAAATGGGGGATCAGTTCAGATCCTCTGTAACTGGTCACTCTTTTCCTATCAATATGTGTCTCAACTGTAGGTCGACCTACACGATCTATCTGGCATCATGCACAGAGTGTGCCAAACAATACATTGGACTCACAACCAGGGAGGTCAGATCAAGAATCAGGGAACATCTCTCAAGCATAAGGGTGGGAAAAGCAAGCACCCCCCTGGTCCAACATTTCACATCCATACACAACAAAAGCTCTGAAACTTTTCGTTGGACATGCATAGAGAAAGTCCTAAAACCACCCAAAGGAGGTGACAGGGATAAATTATTATCCAAACGAGAGATCTTTTGGATCTTTACTTTGAAGACTAGACACCCAACAGGGTTAAATTCAATGTATGATCTGATCAACCATTGGGAGTGAACTAGATGCTCAACACAACTCCACTCTACCCCCAATCTGATAGATTGTTAATTTTGTAACCTTAAATGGCACACATATGTATTACCAATATATCTATATTCAGACTCTTATCCCTTTGAAACTTTTATTCACTTTTACAATAACTGAGTAGGGGTCTCCTGTCCTTCTATAATTATAGGGTCTATATCCCTTTATTTTGTTTTATTAGCATAATGTCCACTCTTTTTTGACACTCACAAATTTATATTCTTCTAGCCTTACATTTATTTATTTATGACACACAATACCTCCCTTTTTATGTGTGTATTAAAGTTGGCTGAACAGTAACATATGTAGGTAGCTAACTGATCTAGGATAGATTCTCTGGATACTTATTCCCAGGATTAACCTTAAAGTGGTATAGGCTAACTAGTTTAACATTCTATATATTGGATTGTTCAAATGATGTATATGTGTACAATCCTACAATCCCACAATTGATCATAAAGTTTACTGCAAATTTATAAAGCAAATATTGAATATATGATTTTGAGTTTATATGCAAAATGCAGAATGTATTACTTTAATAATGACTCTTTATGGTTTATGAATGTTACTTTTGCAAATTTGTGTACAATAATGAGTTCATGGTTTATCACAATTATCTGTATTTGTTAAGTATTATTATTTACCCCTTTTTGTACAGGTTATACGGGGTTAATAAGAAATCCTTCCCCTTTGTACTATTGCCCAATAGGGTTCAGCCATTGTGTTTTAAAAGAGGGCTTTTCCCTACACAGTTCAGCAGCTTTGATAACGGCGGAATGCCGAAACATGTCAGCAGCTGTTTGAGCTGAACCCATTTGCAAGGAATAGCACCCTTAACTCCTTGAATTTTTCGTTTTTTAACATTTTTCAATAATAAAGATACTTTTTATTTTACTCAGTGCTCCGCTTCTTCTTTTTTTTGCTCTATGATCTAACTGTATGCACAATTTTTGTTATCAAGAAAGCTTGTTTTAAACAAAAAAAAAAAAATATGTTCATTGCAGTTTACGTTCCCACTCACGTGTGGGGGACAAAACAGTTTCAGTTGTCTTAGTATCCTTTTCTCTTTTATACATATATGGGAAAAGAAAAGAGGGAGGGATAGGAAGACTTATGACTGATGGATGATAAGGTAGTGGAAGGAGATAAAAAATTAGCAAAGTCTAAAATATTGTAAAGATAGTGAAAATCTATTAAGGGGTGTTACAGATGCATGCTCCCTTGCAAGTCCCAGGACTAGCATACGGATTGGCTGCTTTAGGGGCCAGTAAACACCTAAAAAAACAACAACAACAACAACAACACACAGCTAATCGATTTTTAAATAGCAAACAAAATATATCAACATATTTCTATGGAAAACTTTTGAAAAATGTAATATTTTACCTTTAAAAGTTCCTTTCTGTGTTGTGTGTGATAAAATGGCAAAACGCCCTAAAAGTAAGGCAGAGCGATCATGAGTGCAAGCACACCCCTAGACCAATAGTAAAGACGATGCTAATAGTTATTTCACTCCCGCATGCTGTAAGTGCATATGGATAACACGTAATGTGAGCACAACCTATTCACGGGAGCAACATCGAACCTTTTGCCTTCAAATGAATTAAACTACAGTACAAACAGAATAATAGAATGACAAAAAAAGGAAATGTATTCACAGTTACATCAAAAATCATGTGCATGGGAAAAAAAAAAGCACAAGGCAAGTGGGAAGGAATCGCCATTTCTCCCTAATAAAGGTTTGTTATTTTAGCACTGCAGGTGATCTAATCCAATAAAATGACACCAAATAAGCAGAGATTTAGATTTTCGGGCATCCACAGCAGTGTTAAGATGGCACTTGTGGGCTGGGCACCATCACCTCTCAAGTTTAGATGGTTTGTTGTGACAAAGGAATGAGATGGAGAATCTGATGAGACAGAGTCCTCAGTATGCCCTGAGAGCAGCAGGCAAAGAAGCTGTCCCCTGCACAAGACACCCAAACAAAAAGAGGATAGCAGTACTGCTAGCCCACCCTGGTGAGGTGGGAGCTGTCTAGTAATAAGCTGGTGCCCGAACACTGCAATTCTTGTGGTTACTATGGCAACTTACACTTGACATGCTGCCTCTACCTGGGATGGAGGAGCCTCTGCTCAGGGAAGGACTGGAAAAAACAGGAAGAGGGTTATGGGAGGTTCTGGCACTGAGTGTTGCCAAAATACCTGGGTGTACTGAGAACACCTGGGATAAGAGTGGGGTCTACCATGACGTCATATTATTAGTTCCATTTATTAATATAGTATTCGTATAATGGAGCGAGAGAGACAGACAGACAGAGAGAGACAGAGACAGACAGACAGAGACAGACAGACAGAGACAGACAGACAGACAGAGACAGACAGAGAGAGACAGACAGACAGACAGAGAGACAGACAGACAGACAGACAGAGACAAACAGACAGAGAGAGACAGACAGACAGAGAGAGACAGACAGACAGAGAGAGACAGACAGACAGAGAGAGACAGACAGACAGAGAGAGACAGACAGACAGAGAGAGACAGACAGACAGAGAGAGACAGACAGACAGAGAGAGACAGACAGACAGAGAGAGACAGACAGACAGAGAGAGAGAGACAGACAGAGAGACAGAGAGGCAGACAGAAAGACAGAGGCAGACAGAAAGACAGAGGCAGACAGAAAGACAGAGGCAGACAGAAAGACAGAGGCAGACAGAAAGACAGAGGCAGACAGAAAGACAGAGGCAGACAGAAAGACAGAGGCAGACAGACAGACAGAGGCAGACAGACAGACAGAGAGAGAGAGAGAGAGAGAGAGAGAGAGAGACCCTCCAGCATATATATGAGAAACTTATTGTGGAGTTAACTACCAGTGTGAAAGAAATTTTTATTTTGCACATTTATGTAACTTTAAGCACAATTCTGACATGCATAGTAATCACATAACATAGTGAACAGGTGCAGGTATAAAGCTTTACTGATGCTTTTCTCATAGATCTGTTTAAAGTTAAAACACCCAAGAAATATTGGTCCATATATTGTATATATAAAACTAGTAACAGAACATTCTAACACTGATCAAATCTACACTTGTAATTGAAATTAAAATGAAACGATCATATTATATGTGTTTAGTGTAAACATTTTTTTATTAAAACATAAATATTTTACTCACTTTGGCAGCCTTATGTTAGAACAATTAAATTGTTCTATGATCTAACACTTATTTTAAGCAGAACCATAACAGATGGGGGATTTTAAAATAAATATAGGACACAAATTTTATACAGAGAAATAACATTCTCTTTTTAACTTCAGCCAGGTTTGACAGTACTATTCTTGCCAATCTCAAAATGGAACAAAATGAGACCCTTATTGTTTTGCCCTCTAAAACTAAAATCTATCTAACGAAAACAAAGTCCATGCCAAATAGCTGTGTAATATAGAATTGGAGTTTAACTTAGTTTACTGATTTCAGGTTCTGTAAAGAAGTAGATAGATAGATAGATAGATAGATAGATAGATTTATTTTTAATTACTTTTAAAAAAAAATCTTTTTTGGTTCCTGATTATTTTAGCAAAACCATGTACCAGACATATACAGTATTCACTAGTTTAGCATAATCAGTGTAAACATATTAAGGAAAAATCCTGGTCTATTGGCATTATACATCATTTTAAAAGCAGGTATAATTTTCTTAAAACAGAACCTAATTTGTTTTATAAATAAGGGCCTCGATCCGATATACAGCAGAAGCCGGTGACGCCAAAATTTGCGCGGGTTTGGTATCCTATATACGGCGTAACCTAGAAGTTACGCTCGTATATTTCTGCCTTCCCCCGTAGTTTTTTGGGCCATAGGCAGGTATACCAAACCCGCGCAGTTTGGTGTCCAATATACAGCGTAAGGACTTACGTGGCGAAAATGTAGAAATCTTACTCCATTTTCACCTCGCCACAAAATGCAGCCGTAGTAAGCCTTATGCTGTCTATTGGAGCCCCGTAACTCCCTAAACTAGCTGCCAAATAAAACCTAACACCTAACGCATGCGCAATGTCTATCTACCTGTCAACCGCGATCTGCTAAATAAAACCTAACGCATGCGCAATATCTATCTACCTGTCAACCGCGATCCCCCGCCGCAATCCCTAATAAAGTATTTAACCCCTAAACCACCACTCCCGGACCCCGCCGCCACCTACATTAAAAGTATAACCCCCTAATAAGATCCCCCTACACCGTCGCCAGCTACATTACATACCCCCTAATGTGAGCCCCTTACACCGCCGCCAGCTATATTAAACTACCCCCTAATGTGAGCCCCTTACACCGCCAGCTACATTAAACTATCCCCTAATGTGAGCTCCTACCCCGCCGCCAGCTATATTAAATGTATTAACCCCTAATCTAATCCCCCTACACTGCCGCCAGCTATATTAAATTAATTAACCCCTAATCTAATCCCCCTACACCACCGCCAGCTATATTAAATACATTAACCCCTAATCTAATCCCCCTAAAGTAATCACATCTATTACCAGCCCTTAAAAGGGCCTTTTGCGTGACATTGCCCCAAAGTAACAGCTCTATTGCCAGCCCTTAAAAGGGCTTTTTGTGGGGCATGCCCCAAAGAAATCAAGCTCTTTTAAGGGCTTTTGGCGGGGCATTGTCACAAAGTAATCAGCTCTTTTGCATCTAATCTAAATCCCCCTACACCGCCGCCACCTATATTAAATAGATTAACCCCTAATCTAATCCCCCTACACCGCCGCGACCTATATTAGATTAACCCCTAATCTAATCCCCCTACACCGCCGCCACCTATATTAGATTAACCCCTAATCTAATCCCCCTACACCGCCGCCAGCTATATTAACTATATTAACCCTAATTATATTAGGGTTAATATAGTTAATATCGTTATTATATTATATATATATTAAGTATAATAACCCTATCTAACTCTAACATCCCTAACTAAATTCTTATTAAAATAAATCTAATTAATATTAATATTATTAATTAAAATATTCCTATTTAAATCTAAATACATACCTATAAAATAAACCCTAAGATAGATACAATGTAATTAATAATTACATTGTAGCTATTTTAGGGTTTATATTTATTTTACAGGTAACTTGGTATTTATTTTAACTAGGTACAATAGCTATTAAATAGTTAATAACTATTTAATAGCTACCTAGATAAAATAATTACCAATTTACCTGTAAAATAAATCCTAACCTAAGTTACAAATACACCTACGCTATCAATAAATTAAATAAACTACAAATATCTAAACTAAAATACAATAAAATACACTAAACTAAATTACAAAAAAAAAAAAAAAAAAAGATTACAAAAATTTTAAGCTAATTACACCTATTCTAAGCCCCCTAATAAAATAACAAAGCCCCTCAAAATAAAAAAAATGTCCCTACCCTAATCTAAATTACAAAAGTTAACAGCTCCATTACCAGCCCTTAAAAGGGCCTTATGTGGGGCATGCCCCAAAGAAATCAGCTCTTTTGCCTGTAAAAAAAAAAACAACCCCCCCCCCATAGCCAATAGAATAAGAGCTACTGTAATTCTATTGGCTGATTAGAATAGCCAATAGAATTACAGTTGCTCTTATTCTATTGGCTATTCAATTCAGCCAATAGTATTAAAGTAGCTTGCATCCGATTGGATGATTTGACTTTGAAGGCTCAAATCATCCAATAGGAATTGAAGGGACACCATTTTTAATCGCATACCTTGAATTCCTATTCAGTGTACGGCGGCGATCGTATGGAGAGGATCCTCCACGTTCCGGCTCCGGTCTTCAGTTCCAGAGGTCTTCGGTTCCAGCATCGCCGATCTTCAGCTCCGCGGTCATCGGTCTTCAACTCCTCCGCTCCGCGCCGGCTGGATCCTGGAAAAGAAGAGGTCGCCGCCTGGAAGAAGACTTCTCCGCCTGGAACAGGACCTTCTCCACCAGTCTTCAGGACAGGTAAGGAGCACTTGGGGGTTAAGACTTAGGGTTTTTTTAAGGGGGGGATTGGGTGGTGGTTTGTAATGGGGGGGTGTTGTTTTTTTTACAGGCAAAAGAGCTGATTTCTTTGGGGCATGCCCCACAAAAGGCCCTTTTAAGGGATGGTAATAGAGCTGTTAACTTTTGTAATTTAGATTAGGGTAGGGAATTTTTTTTATTTTGGGGGGCTTTGTTATTTTATTAGGGGGCTTAGAATAGGTGAAATTAGCTTAAAATTCTTGTAATCTTTTATATTTTTTGTAATTTAGTTTAGTGTATTTAATTGTAGTTTAGTTTAGATATTTGTAGTTTATTTAATTTATTGATAGTGTAGGTGTATTTGTAACTTAGGTTAGGATTTATTTTACAGGTAAATTGGTAATTATTTTAACTAGGTAGCTATTAAATAGTTTAACTATTTAATAGCTATTGTACCTAGTTAAAATAAATACCAAGTTACCTGTAAAATAAATATAAAACCTAAAATAGCTACAATGTAATTATTAATTACATTGTAGCTATCTTAGGGTTTATTTTATAGGTAAGTATTTAGATTTAAATAGGAATATTTTAATTAATAATATTAAAATAAATCTAATTAATATTAATAAGAATTTAGTTAGGGATGTTAGAGTTAGATAGGGTTATTATACTTAATATATATATAATATAATAACGATATTAACTATATTAACCCTAATATAATTAGGGTTAATATAGTTAATATATATATTAAAATAACTAGATTAACCCTAATATAATTAGGGTTAATATAGCTGGCGGCGGTGTAGGGGGATTAGATTAGGGGTTAATCTATTTAAAGGATTACTTTCTGTTATAATTTTTAAGCTAAACAACTAACATATTAAAGTTAATAAACATTCATTAAAACCTACTGACCTATATTTTCTCCAAAACGAAGTTTCATAACGTTCTAAAAGTTATATCTTTTATTCGCCGATGATGTCACGTTATCCTGCCTACTATTTTCAGCACTGCATGTTCAAAATACTTAAACCAATAACTTTGTGTTTAAGCTCCATTTTGAAACCTAGGTATTGTAAACGGATTGGTATAGAGCAAAGGATACCCACGGAGTGGGTTTGGAAAACAATTAAATTTGCAGACAAGATTTCTGATATACGGTAGAGATATGTTAATGAAATGCTATTGATAAAAAGCGTATTTGGGGAAGTTAGTAACAGGCATAGAAAATACTTACTTACAGTGGCCCTTTAATATAGGTGGTGGCGGTGTAGGGGGATTAGATTAGGGGTTAATCTATTTGGCATAGGTGGCGGTGGTGAAGGGGGATTAGATTAGGGGTTAATCTATTTAATATAGGTGGCGGCGGTGTAGGGGGATTAGATTAGGGGGTAATACATTTATTATAGGTGGCGCTGGTGTAGGGGGATTTAGATTAGATGCAAAAGAGCTGATTTCTTTGTGACAATGCCCCACAAAAAGCCCTTTTAAGGGCTGGTAAAAGAGCTGATTTCTTTGGGGCATGCCCCGCAAAAAGCCCTTTTAAGGGCTGGCAATAGAGCGGATTACTTTAGGGGGATTAGATTAGGGGTTAATGTATTTAATATAGCTGGCGGCGGTGTAGGGGGATTAGATTAGGGGTTAATTAATTTAATATAGCTGGCGGCGGTGTAGGGGGATTAGATTAGGGGTTAATTAATTTAATATAGCTGGCGGCGGTGTAGGGGGATTAAATTAGGGGTTAATCATTTTAATATAGCTGGCGGCGGGGTAGGAGCTCACATTAGGGGGTAGGTAATATAGATGGCGGCGGTATAAGGGGCTCACATTAGGGGGTAGGTAATATAGATGGCGGCGGTGTAAGGGGCTCACATTAGGGGGTAGGTAATATAGACGGCGGCGGTGTAAGGGGCTCACATTAGGGGGTAGGTAATATAGATGGCGGCGGTGTAGGAGCTCACATTAGGGGGTAATATAGATAAAATAGGTAGTGGCGGTGTAGGGGGCTCACATTAGGGGGTAATATAGATAATGTAGGTGGCGGCGGGGTCCGGGAGCGGCGGTTAGGGGTTAATACATTTATTATTATTAAGAGTGAGAGGGGGGATAGCAGATAGAGGGGTATACGTGTCGGGCTATGTTTGGGGCCCGTGTTAGACAGTACAGGTGATTTAATAACTTAGTCAGTTTTTTTATGCGGCGGCAGTTTCTAAAGTGCCGTAAGTCACTGGCGACTCCAGAAATTTGTACTTTCACAAACCAGCGATGTCCAGAAATCTGTGTGACTTACGGCACTTTAGCTAAGATGGCGCCGTATATGGGATAGCTCGAGTTGCAAGCTGAAACTACGGGCGGCGCAGGTTTCCACGCTTGCGCCGAAACCTGCGCCGTATATCGGATCACGCCCAAGCTGTTTAAGTTTAAAGGGACATTAAACACTTTGTGATTCTAATATAAAATGATAAACTTTATGAATAGAAACAACTCTGCAACATACTTTCATTATTTATTTTGTCCATATTTCTTGAAATTCCATTTTGATATTTTGGGTTTTTCAGTTGCTGTTAGAAATGAGCAGAACACTTATATTCCACACAGCCATTGGCTGCACACTCTAGGGACCTATTTCTGTCCCTAATTGGCTACAGCAGAGAAGGTAACCTAAGTTACAACATGGCAGCTCCCTTTTTTTTTTTTTTTTTAAAGACACTAAAACTTTACATTTACTTATCAATATTTAAACAGCTACTGAAACTTTAAAAAGTACATCCATGTTATTCTCAGACTAATCTTTTCTATAAAATGCACCATTTTATCTAGCATTTATTTGATGTTTAATGTCCCTTTAAAATGAAACTTGTAGGACAATGAATATTTGTGCCTAATGGGTACCTAGGTTGTAGTTTGGTTTTGGGGGTGATCACTGGCATAAAGGTCCCTTCAAATGTTAAGGTGACAGCATAAATATAGAAAAACAAATATATTATACTTTAGTGTTTTAAAGTGTAGGAGCCCACAACAAGCTTGCTGCAATGCATTGTTCCTATTATGGCTCCAAACTGATTTCTAATTTACTCCTATTATTACATTTTCTTAATTCTCTTGGTATCTTTATTTGAAAAGCAAGAATGCAAGTTTAGATTCTGGCCCATGTTTGGTGAACAACCTGGATTGTTCTTGCCGATTGGTGGATAAATTTACCCACCAATAAACAAGTGCTGTCCCTTGTTCTAAACCAAAAATTGTCTCCTTAGCTTAGATGGCTTCTTTTTCAAATAAAGATAGCAAAGAAACAAAAAAAAACTGATAATAGGAGTAAATTAGAAAGTTGCTTAAAATTGCACGCTCTATCTGAATCACGAAAAAAAATTGGGCTCAGTGTCCCTTTAAGAATCACAATTTAGAGAGTTATAAACAAGGCTAACTTGACAATTTCCAGACTTAAAGGGACAGTCTAGGCCAAAATAAACTTTCATGATTTAGATAGAGCATGTAATTTTAAACAATTTTCCAATTTACTTTTATCACCAATTTCGCTTTGTTCTCTTGGTATTCTTAGTTGAAAGTTTAACCTAGGAGGTTCATATGCTAATTTCTTAGACCTTGAAGCCCACCTCTTTCAGATTGCATTTTAACAGTTTTTCACCACTAGAGGGTGTTGGTTCACGTATTTCATATAGATAACACTGTGCTTGTGCACGAGTAGTTATCTGGGAGCAGGCACTGATTGGCTAGACTGCAAGTCTGTCAAAAGAACTGAAAAAAGGGGCAGTTTGCAGAGGCTTAGATACAAGATAATCACAGAGGTTAAAAGTATATTATTATAACTGTGTTGGTTATGCAAAACTGGGAAATGGGTAATAAACGGATTATCTATCTTTTAAAACAATAACAATTCTGGTGTAGACTGTCCCTTTAAAAAGGGACATAAAAACCTATTTTTTTATTTTATGATTTAGGTAGAGCGTGTGATTTTAAACAACTTTCTAATTTACTTCTATTATCAAAATGTCTGTGTTCACTTGGTATCTTTTGTTGAAAAGAATGGGACGTATGCTTAGCAGCCGGCCCATTTCTGGAGCACTATATGGCAGCAATTCTGCAAGAATGTTATCCATTCGCAAGAGCATTAGATGGCATCACTATTTCCTGCAATGTAGTTCTCCTTATGCCTACCAGGGTATCTCTTCAACAAAGAATATCATGAGAACAAAGCAAATTTGATAATAGAAAAAAAATGGAAACTTTTTTAAAAACAGAATTTATGCTTACCTGATAAATTACTTTCTCCAACGGTGTGTCCGGTCCACGGCGTCATCCTTACTTGTGGGATATCTCTTCCCCAACAGGAAATGGCAATGAGTCCCAGCAAAGCTGGCCATATAGTCCCTCCTAGGCTCCGCCCACCCCAGTCATTCGACCGACGGACAGGAGGAAAAATGTAGTTAGAGAAAATAATTCATCAGACCCGATTAAAAAACCAGGGCGGGCCGTGGACCGGACACACCGTTGGAGAAAGTAATTTATCAGGTAAGCATAAATTCTGTTTTCTCCAACATTGGTGTGTCCGGTCCACGGCGTCATCCTTACTTGTGGGAACCAATACCAAAGCTTTAGGACACGGATGAAGGGAGGGAGCAAATCAGGTTACCTAAACGGAAGGCACCATGGCTTGCAAAACCTTTCTCCCAAAAATAGCCTCCGAAGAAGCAAAAGTTTCAAATTTGTAAAATTTGGCAAAAGTGTGCAGTGAAGACCAAGTCGCTGCCTTACATATCTGGTCAACAGAAGCCACGTTCTTGAAGGCCCATGTGGAAGCCACAGCCCTAGTGGAGTGAGCTGTGATTCTTTCAGGAGGCTGCCGTCCGGCAGTCTCATAAGCCAATCGGATGATGCTTTTAAGCCAAAAGGAAAGAGAGGTAGAAGTCGCTTTTTGACCTCTCCTTTTACCAGAATAGACAACAAACAAAGAAGATGTTTGTCTGAAATCTTTTGTAGCCTCTAAATAGAATTTTAGAGCACGGACTACGTCCAAATTGTGTAACAAACGTTCCTTCTTTGAAACTGGATTCGGACACAAAGAAGGTACAACTATCTCCTGGTTAATATTTTTGTTAGAAACAACCTTTGGAATAAAACCAGGCTTAGTACGCAAAACCACCTTATCTGCATGGAACACCAGATAGGGCGGAGAACACTGCAGAGCAGATAACTCAGAAACTCTTCTAGCAGAAGAAATAGCAACCAAAAACAAAACTTTCCAAGATAGTAACTTAATATCTATGGAATGTAAAGGTTCAAACGGAACCCCTTGAAGAACTGAAAGAACTAGATTTAGACTCCAGGGAGGAGTCAAAGGTCTGTAAACAGGCTTGATCCTAACCAGAGCCTGAACAAATGCTTGAACATCTGGCACAGCTGCCAGTCTTTTGTGTAGTAAGACAGATAAAGCAGAGATCTGTCCCTTTAGAGAACTTGCAGATAATCCTTTCTCCAAACCTTCTTGTAGAAAGGAGAGAATCCTAGGAATTTTTATCTTATTCCATGGGAATCCTTTGGATTCACACCAACAGATATATCTTTTCCATATCTTATGGTAAATCTTTCTAGTTACAGGTTTTCTGGCCTGAACCAGAGTATCTATCACGGAATCTGAAAACCCACGCTTCGATAGAATCAAGCGTTCAATCTCCAAGCCGTCAGCTGGAAGGAGACCAGATTTGGATGTTCGAATGGACCCTGAACAAGAAGGTCCTGTCTCAAAGGTAGCTTCCATGGTGGAACCGATGACATATTCACCAGGTCTGCATACCAAGTCCTGCGTGGCCACGCAGGAGCTATCAAGATCACCGAGGCCCTCTCCTGATTGATCCTGGCTACCAGCCTGGGAATGAGAGGAAACGGTGGAAATACATAAGCTAGGTTGAAGGTCCAAGGTGCTACTAGTGCATCTACTAGAGTCGCCTTGGGATCCCTGGATCTGGACCCGTAGCAAGGAACCTTGAAGTTATGACGAGACGCCATCAGATCCATGTCTGGAATGCCCCATAATTGAGTTATTTGGGCAAAGATCTCCGGGTGGAGTTCCCACTCCCCCGGATGGAATGTCTGACGACTCAGATAATCCGCCTCCCAGTTTTCCACACCTGGGATGTGGATCACAGACAGGTGGCAGGAGTGATCCTCTGCCCATTGAATTATTTTGGTCACTTCTTTCATCGCCAGGGAACTCCTTGTTCCCCCCTGATGATTGATATACGCAACGGTCGTCATGTTGTCTGATTGGAATCTTATGAATCTGGCCTTTGCTAGTTGAGGCCAAGTCCTGAGAGCATTGAATATCGCTCTCAGTTCCAGAATGTTTATCGGGAGAAGAGACTCTTCCCGAGACCATAGACCCTGAGCTTTCAGGGACTCCCAGACCGCGCCCCAGCCCACTAGACTGGCGTCGGTCGTGACAATGACCCACTCTGGTCTGCGGAAGCTCATTCCCTGGGATAGATTGTCCAGGGTCAGCCACCAACGGAGTGAATCTCTGGTCTTCTGATCTACTTGAATCATTGGAGACAAGTCTGTATAGTCCCCATTCCACTGTTTGAGCATGCACAGTTGTAATGGTCTTAGATGAATTTGTGCAAAAGGAACTATGTCCATTGCTGCAACCATCAACCCTACTACTTCCATGCACTGCGCTATGGAAGGACGTGGAACAGAATGAAGAACTTGACAAGTGCTTAGAAGTTTTGACTTTCTGACCTCTGTCAGAAAAATACTCATTTCTAAGGAATCTATTATTGTTCCCAAGAATTGAACTCTTGTCGACGGAGACAGAGAACTTTTTTCTATGTTCACCTTCCATCCGTGTGATCTGAGAAAGGCCAGAACGATGTCTGTATGAGCCTTTGCTTTTGACAGGGACGACGCTTGTATTAGAATGTCGTCCAAGTAAGGTACTACTGCAATGCCCCTCGGTCTTAGAACCGCTAGAAGGGACCCTAGTACCTTTGTGAAAATCCTTGGAGCAGTGGCTAACCCAAATGGGAGGGCCACAAACTGGTAATGCTTGTCCAGAAAGGCGAACCTTAGGAACTGATGATGTTCTTTGTGGATGGGAATATGTAGGTACGCATCCTTTAGATCCACGGTAGTCATAAATTGACTTTCCTGGATAGTGGGTAGAATCGTTCGAATGGTTTCCATCTTGAACGATGGTACCCTGAGAAATTTGTTTAGGATCTTCAAATCCAAAATTGGTCTGAAAGTTCCCTCTTTTTTGGGAACTACGAACAGATTGGAATAAAATCCCATTCCTTGTTCCTTTATTGGAACTGGGTGTATCACTCCCATCTTTAACAGGTCTTCTACACAATGTAAGAACGCCTGTCTCTTTATTTGGTTTGAGGATAAGTGAGACATGTGGAACCTTCCCCTTGGGGGTAGTTCCCTGAATTCCAGGCGATAACCCTGAGAAACTATTTCTAGCGCCCAGGGATCCTGAACATCTCTTGCCCAAGCCTGAGCAAAGAGAGAGAGTCTGCCCCCCACTAGATCCGGTCCCGGATCGGGGGCTACTCCTTCATGCTGTTTTGTTAGCAGCGGCAGGCTTCTTGGCCTGCTTACCCTTGTTCCAGCCTTGCATCGGTTTCCAGGCTGGTTTGGGTTGTGAGGCATTACCCTCTTGCTTAGAGGATGCAGAATTAGAGGCCGGTCCGTTCCTGAAATTGCGAAAGAAATCAGTGATGTCTGAAATAATCTCTTTCAATTCTGGTCCAAATAGAGTTTTACCTTTGAAAGGGATGTTAAGCAATTTTGTCTTGGATGACACATCCGCTGACCAAGACTTTAGCCAAAGCGCTCTGCGCGCCACGATAGCAAACCCTGAATTTTTCGCCGCTAATGTAGCTAATTGCAAAGCGGCATCTAAAATAAAAGAGTAAGCCAACTTAAGTGCGTGAACTCTGTCCATAACCTCCTCATATGGAGTCTCTCTACTAAGCGAGTTTTCTAGTTCCTCGAACCAGAACCACGCTGCTGTAGTGACAGGAACAATGCACGAAATGGGTTGTAGAAGGTAACCTTGCTGTACAAAAATCTTTTTAAGCAAACCCTCCAATTTTTTATCCATAGGATCTTTGAAAGCACAACTATCCTCGATAGGAATAGTAGTGCGTTTGTTTAGAGTAGAAACTGCCCCCTCGACCTTAGGGACTGTCTGCCATAAGTCCTTTCTGGGGTCGACCATAGGAAATAATTTCTTAAATATAGGGGGGGGAACAAAAGGTATGCCGGGCTTTTCCCACTCCATATTCACTATGTCCGCCACCCGCTTGGGTATAGGAAAAGCGTCAGGGTGCACCGGAACCTCTAGGAACTTGTCCATCTTGCATAATTTCTCTGGAATGACCAAGTTGTCACAATCATCCAGAGTAGATAACACCTCCTTAAGCAGTGCGCGGAGATGTTCTAATTTAAATTTAAATGTCACAACATCAGGTTCAGCTTGTTGAGAAATTTTTCCTGAATCTGAAATTTCCCCATCTGACAAAACCTCCCTCATGGCCCCTTCAGATTGGTGTGAGGGTATGACAGAACAATTATCATCAGCGCCCTCCTGCTCTTCAGTGTTTAAAACAGAGCAATCGCGCTCTCTCTGATAAGTAGGCATTTTGGATAAAATATTTGCTATGGAGTTATCCATTACAGCCGTTAATTGTTGCATGGTAAAAAGCATTGGCGCGCTAGATGTACTAGGGGCCTCCTGTGTGGGCAAAACTGGTGTAGACACAGTAGGAGATGATGTAGTATCATGTTTACTCCCCTCATCTGAGGAATCATCTTGGGCAATTTCATTATCTGTGGCAGTACTGTCCTTACTTTGTTTGGACGCTATGGCACAATTATCACACAAATTTAAATGGGGAGACACATTGGCTTTCATACATATAGAACATAGCTTATCCGAAGGCACAGACATGTTAAACAGGCTTAAACTTGTCAATAAAGCACAAAAAAACGTTTTAAAACAAAACCGTTACTGTCTCTTTAAATTTTAAACAGAAAACACTTTATTACTGAATATGTGAAAAAGTATGAAGGAATTGTTCAAAAAATACCAAAATTTCACCACAGTGTCTTAAAGCATTAAGAGTATTGCACACCAAATTTCAGAGCTTTAACCCTTAAAATAACGGAACCGGAGCCGTTTACAAATTTAACCCCTATACAGTCCCAGCTATAGCCTTTGCGGAGACCTAACCAAGCCCAGAGGGGAATACGATACCAATTGACGCCTTCTAGAAACTTTTCCAGCAACTTTCAGATCCTCACACATGCATCTGCATGCCCTGCTCTCAAAAAAACAACTGCGCAGTAATGGCGCGAAAATGAGGCTCAGCCTACAACTAGGAAGGCCCCCTGACTGGAAAGGGTGTCTAACATAGTGCCTGCCGTTTAATAAACGTTCCCCAAGTTTATAAATGTGAATTGTCAGCATAAACATGAATAAAATGCCCAAATAAAGCAATCGATTTAGCCCATAAAAATGTCTACCAGTTTTATAGCCCATATTAAGCCCTTTATTCTGTTTGTTTGACTAAGAAAATGGCTTACCGGTCCCCATGAGGGGAAATGACAGCCTTCCAGCATTACATGGTCTTGTTAGAAATATGGCTAGTCATACCTTAAGCAGAAAAGTCTGCTAACTGTTTCCCCCAACTGAAGTTACTTCATCTCAACAGGCTAAAATCATCTTCCTCTCACAAACAGAAATCTTCATCCTTTTCTGTTTCAGAGTAAATAGTACATATCAGCACTATTTTAAAATAACAAACACTTGATAGAAGAATAAAAACTACATTTAAACACCAAAAAACTCTTAACCATCTCCGTGGAGATGTTGCCTGTGCAACAGCAAAGAGAATGACTGGGGTGGGCGGAGCCTAGGAGGGACTATATGGCCAGCTTTGCTGGGACTCTTTGCCATTTCCTGTTGGGGAAGAGATATCCCACAAGTAAGGATGACGCCGTGGACCGGACACACCAATGTTGGAGAAATGGTATGATCTGTCTGAATCACAAAATAACATTTTTGGGTTTCATATCCCATATTGGAAGAAAGAGATTTTTTAATTTTTGCTTAAAATTTTAATTTTATAATCCTGATTTAAAACATTATTTGTGGCAATGTCCTAGAGTACAGCAATTCTAGTGTAAAGTAAATAATTTTTATAACAAAGTGTATTGGAAAAAAAAAGTCACTCTCATAGTTAAATATTCTTTTGTTTGATACTAATTCATGGCCAAATAGCCATAAAAGTTTAATAATGAATGTTCTGTTATTGACTAGAAAATTAATCTTTAAATATTGGCTTTCAAATCAAGTACCACCAATAGCCAACCTTAAAGCATTGATTAAGAAACAAATTGTGATATAACGGTGTGACGATGTTTAATAAGATTAATAGAATTAAGTATGTTCTGAAAAATTGATTTGATTATGTTGGAAGATGATATGGAATGCAATAGATTATGTATTCCCTTTTATAGAATATTTTTTATTAGATGATCTTTATATTTGTTTCATTGGATTTATAGAATGTATACAGAATATTTTTTCTTTACTTATTCTTATCTATTTTCTATTGTGAAAAAATGTAAAATAAAAAAATAAAAAAAAACGTTCCATGTAAGTTAAATGCTTAGAATCATGGAAAGAATGGGTAGATAATACAGCTACATCCACAAAGAAAATGTGACCAACTGCTCAGAAAAAAAGGCCTTAGATTCAAAAGATCTCAATCATAAGTAAGAATTAGCAGTTAATTATCACAGTACCTTTATTCAAGTCCTTCTATCTTTGTTAAATGATACTGGCAGTACTTATCTCATTTAAATGTACGCTGTAAACTTCTCTAAAGCAGGGGTCGAAAAAAAAAAATCAAATTTAGGAGCCAGTAAAAATATTTAGGAGGCAGTGGTATTTGCATATAGATATATGGAGAACAGCTCAAAATGTTAGGAGCCATGGGTAAAATTCTAGGAGCCAGTGGCTCCCTGGCTCCTGGGTTTGTCAAGCCCTGCTATAAAGATTGATCAGATTTGATTACAGTTTATACTATTTAAGTGCCAATAAACAACTTGTGCTATTGTGTAGAAAAAAAAGAAAAAACATAATTTATGTAAGAACTTAGATGATAAATTCATTTCTTTCATATTGGCAAGAGTCCATGAGCTAGTGACGTATGGGATATACAATCCTACCAGGAGAGGCAAAGTTTCCCAAACCTCAAAATGCCTATAAATACACCCCTCACCACACCCACAATTCAGTTTAACAAATAGCCAAGTAGTGGGGTGATAAAGAAAGGAGTAAAAAGCATCAACAAAGGAATTTGGAAATAATTGTGCTTTATACAAAAAAATCATCAACACCATAAAAAAGAGGTGGGCCTCATGGACTCTTGCCAATATGAAAGAAATGAATTTATCAGGTAAGTTCTTACATAAATTATGTTTTCTTTCATGTAATTGGCAAGAGTCCATGAGCTAGTGAAGTATGGGATAGCAATACCCAAGATGTGGAACTCCACGCAAGAGTCACTAGAGAGGGAGGGAATAAAATAAAAACAGCCATTTTCCGCTGAAAAAACATTAATCCACAACCCAAAAAATAAGTTTATTCTCATAAATGAAAGGAAAAAACTTAAATCAAAAGCAGAAGAATCAAACTGAAACAGCTGCCTGAAGAACTTTTCTACCAAAAACTGCTTCTGAAGAAGGAAATACATCAAAACGGTATAATTTAATAAATGTATGCAAAGAAGACCAAGTTGCTGCTTTGCAAATCTGATCAACTGAAGCTTCATTCTTAAAAGCCCATGAAGTAGAGACTGATCTAGTAGAATGAGCTGAAATTCTCTGAGACGGGGTCTGACCCAACTCCAAATAAGGTACCTTAGGTAAGAATTTAAATGAAGTCCGCAAAACCGCCTTATCCTGATGAAAAATCAGAAAAAGAGATTCACAAGAGAGCGGATAATTCAGAAACTCTTCTAGCAGAAGAGATGGTCAAAAGAAACAACACTTTCCAAGAAAGTAGTTTAATGTCCAAAGAATACATAGGCTCAAATGGAGGAGCCTGTAAAGACTTGAAAACTAAATTAAGACTCCAAGGAGAGATTGATTTAAAAGGGACAGTCTAGTATAAACTAAACTTTCATTATTCAGATAGGACTTTTAATTTTAATCAACTTTCCAATTTACTTTTATCATCAAATTAGCTTTTTTCTCTTGGTATTCTTAGTTTAAAACTAAACATAGGTAGGCTCATATGCTAATTTCTAAGCCTTTGAGGGCTGCCTCTTATCACATGCTTTTTAAATCTCTTTTCAACACAAAGAGACAGAAAGTACACGTGGGCCATACAGATAACACTATGTTCAGGCACAGGGAGTTATTTAAGATCTAGCACAACACAATGCTAAATGCAAGACAATTGATAATAAACAGTCACAGTCATGTGATCAGGGGGCTGGAAGAAGGTTTCTAGATACAGGGTAATCACAGAGGTAAAAAGTATAGTAATATAACTGCGTTTCAACTAGGGAAAGCGCTCAGACTGTAGCTGTGTCTGTTCACACTCACGTGACACTCTTCACGCTCTTCACGTAGTGAACACACACTAGACGTCCGATGACGTATCCTGTTTCACTCACAATGCTCCGGTGCAAGGGAAGCTGGGCGCTCCATCAACGCTCAAAGGAAAATACAATAAGCAAAATCTTCCAGCGCACCCGGCAGCAGTGAGACTTAGTCACAAAAAACACCAAGCAATTGAAATAAATGAATACCTGTTTATTGGGAAAGTCCTTCACATATACAATGATGCACAATGTTGTCCCACAGGTAGGATAGCAAAACAGCAAAAGACAGGCAGCAAGGTAGAAAAATATATATAAACTGGTCAGACGCGTTTCCTTGTATTACATCCTCAGTGACCATACTTACTACCCATGATACACTGCCTTAAATACAAGTGAGCTGTTAACTCACAGCAATCAATTAGTCAATTAAAGTGAACTTGATACTATAAGGCAGGTAAGCATAAGCAAAGTATGTGTTTTAAACTTCAAATTTATTTGTCCTGTCATAAATACTCAAATGAACAATAAAATTAAAAGACATAATAAACATTCTAAATGTAAAGATATAACATGTTTAATTAAATACCAATATAAGTATTAAACTGAGTGATAATAGTAATAAAAATAAAATTAATTATTAAATAATGTCTTTTAATCTGAAAAAATTGTCAAAAATCACTAAAAATGTATTTCAACAATTATGTCGAAATAGGTGAACATTGTAAAAATAAACTAAATTATACTATTGATCTACAAAAAGTTTTACATCCCAATCAAAGTTTAGACCTGCTGGCACCCTGGTGCCCAACTGAAAAATCCAGTAAACTTCTCTTTTACTGAGAGCAATACCTCTATTGCCACCTCTTGGATGCCTAGGAATCAGTTGGATCGCCTGGAATGTCAGCAGTGAGCTGTCAGAGTGGTGATATTTTTTGAAATGCAGGGAAATAGGCGTAGTGGACTCTGGATCATCAATTGAGCGTAAATGCTCTAAAAAGCGATCTTTTAACGCACGAGTCGTTTGTCCTACATATTGCCTATAGCACCCCCTACAGGTCAAAAGGTATATAACGTAGCAGGAATTGCACGTCATATGTTCACGAATTTCAAATATCTTTTGATAATTCGTAGATGTAAAAGTAGTACCAAAAGATGCAAAAGCACAAGACTTACACCTTTTACTTCCACATTTATAAAACCCAGGTTTAATAGAGAGCCAGTTTTTTTGAGTTTGTTGACGTGGTAACATAGAGGGAGACAGCATGTTTCCCAAGGTTTGTGCCTTACGGGACACAAAGCAAATACCATCCCTAACAATATCTACCAAACTTTCATCAGTGGTCAATATGGGGAGAGCTTTCCTGATTATATCACAAATCTTGCCATATTCCATACTGTAGGAAGTAATAAATTTTAGTTTATTAAATTTGTCTGAAGCCTTAAATTTGCCTGACACAAATAAATCTGTTCTGTCTAATTGATCAACATCACTTTTAGTTTGGAGTAAGGCTGTGCGTGAATAACCTCTCATGACTAATCTGTCGGTCAAATCACTAGAGTGTTTTTCATAACTAGTTGAGCTTGTACAATTACGTTTAATTCTCATGTATTGACTTTTAGGAATGGATTTGATAGTATGATATGGATGACATGATTTGGCATTCAAAATTGTATTTCCAGCCATTGGTTTTCTGAACAACTCAATCTCTATGCAGGATTTTTGAACATTTGAATGTAATTCAATATCCAAAAAAGGAATTGAATGTGTACTAATTTCCATGGTGAACTGTAAATTAAGTGAGTTGTTCTGTAAGTATTCGAGAAACGGGTCAAGGAGGTCTCTAGGACCTTTCCAAATCAACAAAATATCGTCGATATAGCGACCAAAATAATGGATATAATCCCTGAAGGGGTTCCCATCTCCATAGACGTGGGACAGCTCCCACCAACCCAAATATAGGTTGGCATAGGAGGGGGCAAATTTGGCCCCCATCGCCGTCCCACGCCTCTGGAGATAGAAATCCCCCTCAAACAGAAAATAATTATGGGTCAGCAAATAGTCAACTGAGACCTCAATGAACCGCTTCAATGCAACATCATATGTAGAAAAATTGTCCAAAAAGAATTTGATAGCCAAGGCTCCCTTGTCATGAGGAATACAAGTATATAAAGAGACCACGTCAATAGTAACGAACATATAGTCCTCCTGCCAAACTAGGCTCTCAATTTGTCTGATAACATCAGACGTGTCTCTTATATAACTCATAAGGCTCAAGACAAAAGGTTTTAAATACCCATCTATCAATTCAGAAAGTGGCTCATTCAATGAGCCTATTCCTGCCACTATGGGTCTGCCAGGTGGACTGGTGGCGTGTTTGTGAACCTTCGGCAAATAATGAAATATAGCCGAAACAGGGTGCTCAGTATATAAGAAGTCAAAATTAGCCTGTTTAATAATGCCATCACTCATGGCTTGCTCCAAAATAATCTTCAATGCTGATTTAAAATAAAATACAGGATTACTTTTGAGTTTCTCATATACCGAGACATCCAAAAGTTGTCTGTAAGCTTCACTTAAATAATCTTGACGATTAAGAACCACCACCTTACCACCTTTGTCAGAATTACGTATGACAAGTTCATGCTTATTTTTTAATTCTTGAATAGATTGAAATTGTGCTTTTGACAGATTAGCTCTATGGTGTTGTTTCTCACTTTCAGTTAAACTTAGTTTTTTCAATTCTTGTTCGACAGTTTTTTGAAAGACTTCTATGGAATTGGATCTAGATTTAACTGGATAAAACTTTGATTTACCCTTCATTTTTGTTATATCCTGGGTAGCCCCAACAGGATAAGGGTTAAATACCAAGTTTTCTCTATCCAATTCCATTAAGTCCAAAATAGAGCATTCCTCAGAAAAATCTAGACCACATCTAATGGGAACTGGTCTCTCCTCTACCACCACACCCTGAGTATCTTCAGTGACTCCCAAAAAATATTTTTTGAGAACAAGCGATCTCACAAATCTATTGAGATCTACCACCGTATTAAAAAGATCAAAGTGTGTGGTAGGAGAGAAACCAAGACCCAGAGATAAAACCTCAATTTGTGTTTTAGTTAAAACACAAGAAGAAAGATTAATAACATTATTAAGATTCATGCATATTTCTGGAACTGCGTTGCTCTCCTCCTCTGTGGGTATCGCCTGGGCTTGGGTATCTGATCCTGACTTGAACTTCCCTGACCTTCCTCGTCCCCCTCTGCGTATTTTTTTCGGCGTGCAGTGGACTTCTGTTGGTCCTTCCCGTTTTTTGACTGTGAAACATTGCCTGTGTTTAATGCAAAAGATGATAGTCCTTCCGTGACAGTAGAGGCTTCAACAGATGTCTCAATGTCAGAGGAGTCATAGTCATATTCAGTGTCAGTATCTGCAAATCTCACTTTTTTATTATCAGAACCTCTGCCCTTATAGGAACTTCTGTATCTCCTTCTTATGTTTGTCACTGTCCATTTATATACTTTATTTGACTCATAGTCCTGTTTATCTCTCATTATTTTCTGTTTTTTAAAATTCCAAAGATTAATCTTAAAATCAGAAATGACCTGTTGCAATTTATTATCATATTTTGCAAAATCTGGATTATCAGAAAGTGGACGTAAATATGACTGTAATTTCTGTTTTTCATCACTCAATTCTTGACGCAAAGATTTTTTATATTCTATAAGTAGATCAATGAGTGCTAAAGAACACTCTGTAAGAATATTATTCCATTTATCAATGAAACCTTGATCTGACACTTGGAAAGAGGGAAATTTTCTGATTCTAAGCCCTCGTGGTATTCGCATTGCTTTTTTATACATCTGGAAGCTTTTAATATCCATCTCAATTCTTGTATCATTTTTCAATAGAGAATCCATTTTGAAAAAAAGACTGTCCAGATTAGAATTTGCCTCCTTTTCCATAGTGTCAGAGTTAAAAAGGTCTTCAGTGTCACTTATTTCTTCAGCAAATTGCTGCAAGACAAATCCCCCTGCTGCCATGTCTAGCTGTATAAATCCTTATATTTTAAATATGTTTGCTTAGTGTTTGTATACTAGAATGCTTCTTATGGTGTGTTATTACTTATAGCATGAGCTCACATGAGATTATATGCTGTGATGTCTGTATTAATATACAAAGGCACTCGTAAACTGCTATATGTACTGCAGCTATATCAGATACCCAAGCCCAGGCGATACCCACAGAGGAGGAGAGCAACGCAGTTCCAGAAATATGCATGAATCTTAATAATGTTATTAATCTTTCTTCTTGTGTTTTAACTAAAACACAAATTGAGGTTTTATCTCTGGGTCTTGGTTTCTCTCCTACCACACACTTTGATCTTTTTAATACGGTGGTAGATCTCAATAGATTTGTGAGATCGCTTGTTCTCAAAAAATATTTTTTGGGAGTCACTGAAGATACTCAGGGTGTGGTGGTAGAGGAGAGACCAGTTCCCATTAGATGTGGTCTAGATTTTTCTGAGGAATGCTCTATTTTGGACTTAATGGAATTGGATAGAGAAAACTTGGTATTTAACCCTTATCCTGTTGGGGCTACCCAGGATATAACAAAAATGAAGGGTAAATCAAAGTTTTATCCAGTTAAATCTAGATCCAATTCCATAGAAGTCTTTCAAAAAACTGTCGAACAAGAATTGAAAAAACTAAGTTTAACTGAAAGTGAGAAACAACACCATAGAGCTAATCTGTCAAAAGCACAATTTCAATCTATTCAAGAATTAAAAAATTAGCATGAACTTGTCATACGTAATTCTGACAAAGGTGGTAAGGTGGTGGTTCTTAATCGTCAAGATTATTTAAGTGAAGCTTACAGACAACTTTTGGATGTCTCGGTATATGAGAAACTCAAAAGTAATCCTGTATTTTATTTTAAATCAGCATTGAAGATTATTTTGGAGCAAGCCATGAGTGATGGCATTATTAAACAGGCTAATTTTGACTTCTTATATACTGAGCACCCTGTTTCGGCTATATTTCATTATTTGCCGAAGGTTCACAAACACGCCACCAGTCCACCTGGCAGACCCATAGTGGCAGGAATAGGCTCATTGAATGAGCCACTTTCTGAATTGATAGATGGGTATTTAAAACCTTTTGTCTTGAGCCTTATGAGTTATATAAGAGACACGTCTGATGTTATCAGACAAATTGAGAGCCTAGTTTGGCAGGAGGACTATATGTTCGTTACTATTGACGTGGTCTCTTTATATACTTGTATTCCTCACGACAAGGGAGCCTTGGCTATCAAATTCTTTTTGGACAATTTTTCTACATATGATGTTGCATTGAAGCGGTTCATTGAGGTCTCAGTTGACTATTTGCTGACCCATAATTATTTTCTGTTTGAGGGGGATTTCTATCTCCAGAGGCGTGGGACGGCGATGGGGGCCAAATTTGCCCCCTCCTATGCCAACCTATATTTGGGTTGGTGGGAGCTGTCCCACGTCTATGGAGATGGGAACCCCTTCAGGGATTATATCCATTATTTTGGTCGCTATATCGACGATATTTTGTTGATTTGGAAAGGTCCTAGAGACCTCCTTGACCCGTTTCTCGAATACTTACAGAACAACTCACTTAATTTACAGTTCACCATGGAAATTAGTACACATTCAATTCCTTTTTTGGATATTGAATTACATTCAAATGTTCAAAAATCCTGCATAGAGATTGAGTTGTTCAGAAAACCAATGGCTGGAAATACAATTTTGAATGCCAAATCATGTCATCCATATCATACTATCAAATCCATTCCTAAAAGTCAATACATGAGAATTAAACGTAATTGTACAAGCTCAACTAGTTATGAAAAACACTCTAGTGATTTGACCGACAGATTAGTCATGAGAGGTTATTCACGCACAGCCTTACTCCAAACTAAAAGTGATGTTGATCAATTAGACAGAACAGATTTATTTGTGTCAGGCAAATTTAAGGCTTCAGACAAATTTAATAAACTAAAATTTATTACTTCCTACAGTATGGAATATGGCAAGATTTGTGATATAATCAGGAAAGCTCTCCCCATATTGACCACTGATGAAAGTTTGGTAGATATTGTTAGGGATGGTATTTGCTTTGTGTCCCGTAAGGCACAAACCTTGGGAAACATGCTGTCTCCCTCTATGTTACCACGTCAACAAACTCAAAAAAACTGGCTCTCTATTAAACCTGGGTTTTATAAATGTGGAAGTAAAAGGTGTAAGTCTTGTGCTTTTGCATCTTTTGGTACTACTTTTACATCTACGAATTATCAAAAGATATTTGAAATTCGTGAACATATGACGTGCAATTCCTGCTACGTTATATACCTTTTGACCTGTAGGGGGTGCTATAGGCAATATGTAGGACAAACGACTCGTGCGTTAAAAGATCGCTTTTTAGAGCATTTACGCTCAATTGATGATCCAGAGTCCACTACGCCTATTTCCCTGCATTTCAAAAAATATCACCACTCTGACAGCTCACTGCTGACATTCCAGGCGATCCAACTGATTCCTAGGCATCCAAGAGGTGGCAATAGAGGTATTGCTCTCAGTAAAAGAGAAGTTTACTGGATTTTTCAGTTGGGCACCAGGGTGCCAGCAGGTCTAAACTTTGATTGGGATGTAAAACTTTTTGTAGATCAATAGTATAATTTAGTTTATTTTTACAATGTTCACCTATTTCGACATAATTGTTGAAATACATTTTTAGTGATTTTTGACAATTTTTTCAGATTAAAAGACATTATTTAATAATTAATTTTATTTTTATTACTATTATCACTCAGTTTAATACTTATATTGGTATTTAATTAAACATGTTATATCTTTACATTTAGAATGTTTATTATGTCTTTTAATTTTATTGTTCATTTGAGTATTTATGACAGGACAAATAAATTTGAAGTTTAAAACACATACTTTGCTTATGCTTACCTGCCTTATAGTATCAAGTTCACTTTAATTGACTAATTGATTGCTGTGAGTTAACAGCTCACTTGTATTTAAGGCAGTGTATCATGGGTAGTAAGTATGGTCACTGAGGATGTAATACAAGGAAACGCGTCTGACCAGTTTATATATATTTTTCTACCTTGCTGCCTGTCTTTTGCTGTTTTGCTATCCTACCTGTGGGACAACATTGTGCATCATTGTATATGTGAAGGACTTTCCCAATAAACAGGTATTCATTTATTTCAATTGCTTGGTGTTTTTTGTGACTAAGTCTCACTGCTGCCGGGTGCGCTGGAAGATTTTGCTTATTGTATTTTCCTTTGAGCGTTGATGGAGCGCCCAGCTTCCCTTGCACCGGAGCATTGTGAGTGAAACAGGATACGTCATCGGACGTCTAGTGTGTGTTCACTACGTGAAGAGCGTGAAGAGTGTCACGTGAGTGTGAACAGACACAGCTACAGTCTGAGCGCTTTCCCTAGTTGAAACGGATTTGGATCTCCATCACTTTTGAGGGGTAAGCTGCACGGATTTTACTGTGTTATTTTCTAAATGTCTGGCAATATATAATCAACAGCGCTTTAAGTCGTAGTACACACTGAAGAGGTGTTTACCCAAGAAATAGCTGCAGTACATATAGCAGTTTACGAGTGCCTTTGTATATTAATACAGACATCACAGCATATAATCTCATGTGAGCTCATGCTATAAGTAATAACACACCATAAGAAGCATTCTAGTATACAAACACTAAGCAAACATATTTAAAATATAAGGATTTATACAGCTAGACATGGCAGCAGGGGGATTTGTCTTGCAGCAATTTGCTGAAGAAATAAGTGACACTGAAGACCTTTTTAACTCTGACACTATGGAAAAGGAGGCAAATTCTAATCTGGACAGTCTTTTTTTCAAAATGGATTCTCTATTGAAAAATGATACAAGAATTGAGATGGATATTAAAAGCTTCCAGATGTATAAAAAAGCAATGCGAATACCACGAGGGCTTAGAATCAGAAAATTTCCCTCTTTCCAAGTGTCAGATCAAGGTTTCATTGATAAATGGAATAATATTCTTACAGAGTGTTCTTTAGCACTCATTGATCTACTTATAGAATATAAAAAATCTTTGCGTCAAGAATTGAGTGATGAAAAACAGAAATTACAGTCATATTTACGTCCACTTTCTGATAATCCAGATTTTGCAAAATATGATAATAAATTGCAACAGGTCATTTCTGATTTTAAGATTAATCTTTGGAATTTTAAAAAACAGAAAATAATGAGAGATAAACAGGACTATGAGTCAAATAAAGTATATAAATGGACAGTGACAAACATAAGAAGGAGATACAGAAGTTCCTATAAGGGCAGAGGTTCTGATAATAAAAAAGTGAGATTTGCAGATACTGACACTGAATATGACTATGACTCCTCTGACATTGAGACATCTGTTGAAGCCTCTACTGTCACGGAAGGACTATCATCTTTTGCATTAAACACAGGCAATGTTTCACAGTCAAAAAACGGGAAGGACCAACAGAAGTCCACTGCACGCCGAAAAAAATACGCAGAGGGGGACGAGGAAGGTCAGGGAAGTTCAAGTCAGGATCAGATACCCAAGCCCAGGCGATACCCACAGAGGAGGAGAGCAACGCAGTTCCAGAAATATGCATGAATCTTAATAATGTTATTAATCTTTCTTCTTGTGTTTTAACTAAAACACAAATTGAGGTTTTATCTCTGGGTCTTGGTTTCTCTCCTACCACACACTTTGATCTTTTTAATACGGTGGTAGATCTCAATAGATTTGTGAGATCGCTTGTTCTCAAAAAATATTTTTTGGGAGTCACTGAAGATACTCAGGGTGTGGTGGTAGAGGAGAGACCAGTTCCCATTAGATGTGGTCTAGATTTTTCTGAGGAATGCTCTATTTTGGACTTAATGGAATTGGATAGAGAAAACTTGGTATTTAACCCTTATCCTGTTGGGGCTACCCAGGATATAACAAAAATGAAGGGTAAATCAAAGTTTTATCCAGTTAAATCTAGATCCAATTCCATAGAAGTCTTTCAAAAAACTGTCGAACAAGAATTGAAAAAACTAAGTTTAACTGAAAGTGAGAAACAACACCATAGAGCTAATCTGTCAAAAGCACAATTTCAATCTATTCAAGAATTAAAAAATAAGCATGAACTTGTCATACGTAATTCTGACAAAGGTGGTAAGGTGGTGGTTCTTAATCGTCAAGATTATTTAAGTGAAGCTTACAGACAACTTTTGGATGTCTCGGTATATGAGAAACTCAAAAGTAATCCTGTATTTTATTTTAAATCAGCATTGAAGATTATTTTGGAGCAAGCCATGAGTGATGGCATTATTAAACAGGCTAATTTTGACTTCTTATATACTGAGCACCCTGTTTCGGCTATATTTCATTATTTGCCGAAGGTTCACAAACACGCCACCAGTCCACCTGGCAGACCCATAGTGGCAGGAATAGGCTCATTGAATGAGCCACTTTCTGAATTGATAGATGGGTATTTAAAACCTTTTGTCTTGAGCCTTATGAGTTATATAAGAGACACGTCTGATGTTATCAGACAAATTGAGAGCCTAGTTTGGCAGGAGGACTATATGTTCGTTACTATTGACGTGGTCTCTTTATATACTTGTATTCCTCACGACAAGGGAGCCTTGGCTATCAAATTCTTTTTGGACAATTTTTCTACATATGATGTTGCATTGAAGCGGTTCATTGAGGTCTCAGTTGACTATTTGCTGACCCATAATTATTTTCTGTTTGAGGGGGATTTCTATCTCCAGAGGCGTGGGACGGCGATGGGGGCCAAATTTGCCCCCTCCTATGCCAACCTATATTTGGGTTGGTGGGAGCTGTCCCACGTCTATGGAGATGGGAACCCCTTCAGGGATTATATCCATTATTTTGGTCGCTATATCGACGATATTTTGTTGATTTGGAAAGGTCCTAGAGACCTCCTTGACCCGTTTCTCGAATACTTACAGAACAACTCACTTAATTTACAGTTCACCATGGAAATTAGTACACATTCAATTCCTTTTTTGGATATTGAATTACATTCAAATGTTCAAAAATCCTGCATAGAGATTGAGTTGTTCAGAAAACCAATGGCTGGAAATACAATTTTGAATGCCAAATCATGTCATCCATATCATACTATCAAATCCATTCCTAAAAGTCAATACATGAGAATTAAACGTAATTGTACAAGCTCAACTAGTTATGAAAAACACTCTAGTGATTTGACCGACAGATTAGTCATGAGAGGTTATTCACGCACAGCCTTACTCCAAACTAAAAGTGATGTTGATCAATTAGACAGAACAGATTTATTTGTGTCAGGCAAATTTAAGGCTTCAGACAAATTTAATAAACTAAAATTTATTACTTCCTACAGTATGGAATATGGCAAGATTTGTGATATAATCAGGAAAGCTCTCCCCATATTGACCACTGATGAAAGTTTGGTAGATATTGTTAGGGATGGTATTTGCTTTGTGTCCCGTAAGGCACAAACCTTGGGAAACATGCTGTCTCCCTCTATGTTACCACGTCAACAAACTCAAAAAAACTGGCTCTCTATTAAACCTGGGTTTTATAAATGTGGAAGTAAAAGGTGTAAGTCTTGTGCTTTTGCATCTTTTGGTACTACTTTTACATCTACGAATTATCAAAAGATATTTGAAATTCGTGAACATATGACGTGCAATTCCTGCTACGTTATATACCTTTTGACCTGTAGGGGGTGCTATAGGCAATATGTAGGACAAACGACTCGTGCGTTAAAAGATCGCTTTTTAGAGCATTTACGCTCAATTGATGATCCAGAGTCCACTACGCCTATTTCCCTGCATTTCAAAAAATATCACCACTCTGACAGCTCACTGCTGACATTCCAGGCGATCCAACTGATTCCTAGGCATCCAAGAGGTGGCAATAGAGGTATTGCTCTCAGTAAAAGAGAAGTTTACTGGATTTTTCAGTTGGGCACCAGGGTGCCAGCAGGTCTAAACTTTGATTGGGATGTAAAACTTTTTGTAGATCAATAGTATAATTTAGTTTATTTTTACAATGTTCACCTATTTCGACATAATTGTTGAAATACATTTTTAGTGATTTTTGACAATTTTTTCAGATTAAAAGACATTATTTAATAATTAATTTTATTTTTATTACTATTATCACTCAGTTTAATACTTATATTGGTATTTAATTAAACATGTTATATCTTTACATTTAGAATGTTTATTATGTCTTTTAATTTTATTGTTCATTTGAGTATTTATGACAGGACAAATAAATTTGAAGTTTAAAACACATACTTTGCTTATGCTTACCTGCCTTATAGTATCAAGTTCACTTTAATTGACTAATTGATTGCTGTGAGTTAACAGCTCACTTGTATTTAAGGCAGTGTATCATGGGTAGTAAGTATGGTCACTGAGGATGTAATACAAGGAAACGCGTCTGACCAGTTTATATATATTTTTCTACCTTGCTGCCTGTCTTTTGCTGTTTTGCTATCCTACCTGTGGGACAACATTGTGCATCATTGTATATGTGAAGGACTTTCCCAATAAACAGGTATTCATTTATTTCAATTGCTTGGTGTTTTTTGAGACTAAGTCTCACTGCTGCCGGGTGCGCTGGAAGATTTTGCTTATAGTAATATAACTGTGTTGGTTATGCAAAACTGGGGAATGAGTAATAAAGGGATTATCTATCTTTTAAAACAATAACAATTCTATGGTAGACTGTCCCTTTAATAACAGGTTTGATACGAACCAAAGCCTGCACAAAACAATGAATATCAGGAAGTTTAGCAATCTTTCTGTGAAATAAAACAGAAAGAGCAGAGATTTGCCCTTTCAAGGAACTTGCAGACAAACCTTTATCCAAACCATCCTGAAGAAACTGTAATATTCTAGGAATTCTAAAAGAATGCCAAGAGAATTTATGAGAAGAACACCATGAAATGTAAGTCTTCCAAACTCGATAATAAATCTTTCTAGAAATAGATTTACGAGCCTGCAACATAGTATTAATCACTGAGTCAGAGAACCCTCTATGACTAAGCACTAAGCGTTCAATTTCCATACCTTCAAATTTAATGATCTGAGATACTGATGGAAAAACGGACCTTGAGATAGAAGGTCTGGCCTTAGTGGAGGTGGCAAAGGTTGGCAACTGGACATCCGGACAAGATCTGCATACCAAAACCTGTGAGGCCATGCTGGAGCTACCAACAGCACAAACGATTGCTCCATGATGATTTTGGAGATCACTCTTGGAAGAAGAACTAGAGGCGGGAAAATATAAGCAGGTTGATAACACCAAGGAAGTATCAATGCATCCACTGCTTCCGCCTGAGGATCCCTGGACCTGGACAGGTACCTGGGAAGTTTTTTGTTTAGATGAGATGCCATCAGATCTATTTCTGGAGGCCCCACCACGGAACAATTTGAGAAAACACATCTGGGTGGAGAGACCATTCTCCCGGGTTGTAAAGTCTGACGACTGAGGTAATCCGCTTCCCAATTGTCTATACCTGGGATATGAACCACAGAAATTAGACAGGAGCTGGATTCAGCCCAAACAAGTATCCGAGATACTTCTTTCATAGCTTGAGGACTGTGAGTCCCACCCTGATGATTGACATATGCCACAGTTGTGACATTGTCTGTCTGAAAACAAATTAACGGTTCTCTCTTCAACAGAAGCCAAAATTGAAGAGCCCTGAGAATCGCACGGAGTTCTAAAATATTGTTTGGTAATCTCGCCTCTTGAGATTTCCAAACTCCTTGTGCTGTCAAAGATCCCCAAACAGCTCTCCAACCTGAAAGACTTGCATCTGTTGTGATCACAGTCCAGGTTGGATGGACGAAAGAGGTCCCTAAAATTATAATTGTCCTTCTCTACTCCCTAAAATTATACAATGGTCATCTAACCACCAAGTCAAGAGAAAGTTGAACATTGGGATTTAAGGATATTAATTGTGATATCCTTGTATAATCCCTGCACCATTGCTTCAGCATACAAAGCTGGAGAGGTCTCATATGAAAACGAGCAAAGGGGATCGCATCCGGTGCTGCAGTCATGAGACCTAAAACTTCCATGCACATAGCTACTGAAGGGAATGACTGAGACTGAAGGGTCCAACAGGCTGCAACCATTTTCAAACGTCTCTTGTCTGTTAGAGACAAAGTCATGGACACTGAATCTATCTGGAAACCATAAAAAGGTGACCCTTGTCTGAGGAATCAAAGAACTTTTTGGTAAATTGATCCTTCAACCATGTCTTCGAAGAAACAACACTAGTTGATTTATGTGAGATTCTGCAGAACGTAAAGACTGAGCGAGTACCAAGATATCGTCCAAATAAGGAAACACCGCAATACCCCGCTCTCTGATTACAGAGAGTAGGGCACCTAGAACCTTTGAAAAGATTCTTGGAGCTGTCGCTAGGCCAAAAGGAAGAACAACAAATTGGTAATGCTCGTCTAAAAAAGAGAATCTCAGGAACTGATAATGATCTGGATGAATCGGAATATGAAGATATGCATCCTGTAAGTCTATTGTGGACATATAATGCCCTTGCTGAACAAAAAGGCAGAATAGTCCTTATAGTCACCATTTTGAAAGTTGGTACTCTTACATATCAATTCAAAATCTTTAGATCCAAATCTGGTCTGAATGAATTCTCTTTCTTTGGGACAATGAATATATTTGAATAAAACCCCAGATCCTGTTCCTGAAACGGAACTGGCATGATTACCCCTGATAACTCCAGGTCTGAAACACACTTCAGAAAAGCCTGAGCCTTTACTGGGTTTTACCGGAATGCGTGAGAGAAAAAAATCTTCACAGGCGGTCTTACTCTGAATCCTATTCTGTACCCCTGAGAGACAATACTCTGAATCCAATGATTTTGGACCGAATTGATCCAAACATCTTTGAAAAATTTTAATCTGCCCCCTACCAGCTGAGCTGGAATGAGGGCCGCACCTTCATGCGGACTTGGGGGCTGGTTTTGATCTCTTAAATGGCTTGGATTTATTCCAATTTGAAGAAGGTTTCCAATTGGAAGCAGATTCCTTGGGGGAAGGATTAGGTTTCTGTTCCTTATTTTGACGAAAGGAACAAATACGGTTAAAAGCTTTAGATTTACCCTAAGGTTTTTTATCCTGAGGCAAAAAAACTCTTACATATCAATTGAAAATCTTTAGATCCAAATCTGGTCTGAATGAAATCTCTTTCTTTGGGACAATGAATATATTTGAATAAAACCCCAGATCCTGTTCCTGAAACGGAACTGGCATGATTACCCCTGATAACTCCAGGTCTGAAACACACTTCAGAAAAGCCTGAGCCTTTACTGGGTTTTACCGGAATGCGTGAGAGAAAAAAAATCTTCACAGGCGGTCTTACTCTGAATCCTATTCTGTACCCCTGAGAGACAATACTCTGAATCCAATGATTTTGGACCGAATTGATCCAAACATCTTTGAAAAATTTTAATCTGCCCCCTACCAGCTGAGCTGGAATGAGGGCCGCACCTTCATGCGGACTTGGGGGCTGGTTTTGATCTCTTAAATGGCTTGGATTTATTCCAATTTGAAGGTTTCCAATTGGAAGCAGATTCCTTGGGGGAAGGATTAGGTTTCTGTTCCTTATTTTGACGAAAGGAACAAATACGGTTAAAAGCTTTAGATTTACCCTAAGGTTTTTTATCCTGAGGCAAAAAAACTTTCTTCCCCCCAGTAACAGTTGAAATTATTGAATCCAACTGAGAACCAAATAATTTATTACCTTGGAAAGAAAGAGATAGCAATCAGGATTTAGAAGTCATATCAGCATTCCAAGATTTGAGCCACACAGCTCTTCTAGCTAAAATAGCTAAAGACATAGATTTAACATCAATTTTGACAATATCAAAAATGGCATCACAAATGAAATTATTAGCATGTTGAATCAACTTAACAATGCTAGACGAATCATGATCCGATACTTGTTGCGCTAAAGTATACAACCAAAAAGTTGAAGCAGCTGCAACATCAGCCAAAGAAATTGCAGGCCTAAGAAGATGACCTGAATATAAATAAGCTTTCCTTAGATAAGATTCAAGTTTCCTATCTAAAAGATCTTTAAAAGAAGTACTATCTTCAGTAGGAATAGTAGTACGTCTAGCAAGAGTAGAAATAGCCCCATCAACTTTGGGGATCTTTTCCCAAAACTCCAATCTAACTTCTGGCAAAGGATACAATTTTTTAAACCTTGAAGAAGGAATACAAGAAGTACCAGGCTTATTCCATTCCTAAGAAAACATATCAGAAATAGCATCAGGAACTGGAAAAACCTCTGGAATAACAACAGCAGGTTTATAAACAGAATTTAAACGTTTACTATTTTTAATATCAAGAGGACTAGTTTCCTCCATATCCAATGTAATCAACACTTCTTTTAATAAAGAACGAATATACTCCAATTTAAATAAATAAGAGGATTTATCAGTGTCAATATCTGAGGCAGGATCTACTGAATCAGATAGATCCTCATCAGAGAAGGATAATTCAGTATGTTGCTGGTCATTTGAAATTTCATCAACCTTATGAGAAGTTTTAAAAGACCTTTTACGTTTATTAGAAGGCGGAATGGCAGGCAAAGCCTTCTGAATAGAATCAGAAATAAATTATTTTAAATTTACAGGTATATCTTGTGCATTAGATGTTGAGAGAATAGCAACAGGTACTACTGATGGATACATTATCTGCATGTAAAAGTTTATAATGACAACTATTACAAACCACAGCTGGAGGTATAATCTCCACAAGTTTACAACAAATGCACTTAGCTTTGGTAGAACTGTTATCAGGCACCAGGGATCCAGCAGTGAATTCTGAGTCAGGAACAGATTGAGACATCTTGCAAATGTAAGAGAAAAAAACAACATATAAAGCAAAATGATCAATTTCCTTATATGGCAGTTTCAGGAATGGGAAAAAATACAAACAGAATAGCCCTCTGACATAGAAAAAGGCAAGAGGCAGATAGGAATGGGGTCTAAAATAATGAAAATATTTGGCGGCAAGTATGACGCACAACAAACAAACAAAAATTTTTGGGCGCCAAAAAACGTCCGGAAACGACACACTCGCGTCATAGATGACGCAACCTTGTGAAAGGACCCGGCGTCAACTAAGACGCCGGAAATTACGAATTTGCGTCAATGAACATAACTTTGTGCCAAAAAAATCTTGCGCCAAGAATGACGCAACAAACTTTAGCATTTTGCGCCCTCACAAGCCTAATTCTGCCCGCGATTTAGAAAAATGACAGTCAATTGAAAAAAAGACTACACCCCAGGTAAGAAATACATTTCTAAAAAATGCATTTCCCAGATATGAAACTGACAGTCTGCAAAGGAAAATATACTGAAACCTGAATCATGGCAAATATAAGTACAATACATATATTTAAAACTTTATATAAATACATAAAGTGCCAAACCATAGCCGAGAGTGTCTTAAGTAATGAAAACATACTTACCTGAAGACACCCATCCACATACAGCAGATAGCCAAACCAGTACTGAAACAGTTATCAGTAGAGGTAATGGAATATGAGAGTATATCGTCGATCTGAAAAGGGAGGTAGGAGATGAATCTCTATGACCGATAACAGAGAACCTATGAAATAGATCCCCGTGAGGAAAACCATTGCATTCAATAGGTGATACTCCCTTCACATCCCTCTGACATTCACTGTACTGTGAGAGGAAACGGGCTTCAAAAATGCTGAGAAGCGCATATCAAAGTAGAAATCTTAGCACAAACTTACTTCACCACCTCCATAGGAGGCAAAGTTTGTAAAACTGAATTGTGGGTGTGGTGAGGGGTGTATTTATAGGCATTTTGAGGTTTGGGAAACTTTGCCCCTCCTGGTAGGATTGTATATCCCATACGTCACTAGCTCATGGACTCTTGCCAATTACATGAAAGAAAGTTCTTTGTCCCACACTTCCTAGAAAGGTCAAAAAGCTAAAATGTATTACCTAGGTTTTAAAAAAAAATGCTGCAAATTTCCTGAATCAGCTTTTGATTTACATATTTTGCAGGCTACTGAATTTACTTTAATGGTCTCACTTGGGAGCATGGGACAAAGTGCAGTTTTACCCAAAAGCAAGAGATGCTTAACGTCATGTTAGTTTGCAACTAAAATGTACCTTGTAACTTACACTCTATATTAATAAACGTTATTTACAAAGCTCTCGGTAACAAATCATTTTATTGATGATTCCAGAAGTAAAAGTGTTAAGGAGCATGCAGACCACATTACATAAATAGTTTAAAAGCAACTGAAACCCAATACATGACCTACAGCAAGAGCCTCCCAGCACACCCAGTATTGTCATCTCTTTGTAAGCGAACACAAAAGCTGCTCTATGTAAAAAACAGGTGGTATAAAATAGTACGGCACAAAGTATTTTTCATTAATAGTAAATATTCTGTAGAATCTTGCCACTTCCCTTTTTAATCTGCTATATTTGCAGTAGTAGAAACTACATATCAAGCAAACAAGTATATACGGCAGGTTCCGCTCGAGACCAGCAATGCACTGCGGGTCTACACTGGCATATCTACTCTTTGTTTAACCCCTTTGTGGGGATTAAACACACAGCAGAGCAGGGTCGACAGTTGTAAAATTACATGATCTAACAGATTAGAGACTGTAATTTTGTTACTATCATGGCCCTTTTATATGTAATATGCAAGCAATAGTGCAATAATAAAATGCTCTGTGCATTTAACAACTGCAAAGGGGTTAAACACATAGTGAAAGTAAACTATAGAGCAGCAGTGCACTACTTGGAGTTAGCTGAAGACATCTAGTGAGCCAATGACCAGAGACATGTGTGAAACCCCCAATCACCAGGTAGTTACCAGCAGTGCATTACTGCTCCTGAGCCTACCAGGGCAATCTTTTCAACAAAGGACACTAAGAGAAATACATTTGATAAAATAAATGGAAAGCATCTTAAAATGGCATGCTCTAGTGGAATTAATAAAGTTTAATTTTAATTTTGTATACCCCTTTAAGGCATACTGTTATGGAGCCATGGCCTGCTGTCATTGCTAAGCATCCAATCTTTTTCTAGGAGAGACATAAATCATAAGAATCCTTTATGGAGGATATGTAAAAGGGAAATAAATAAGCAATAATAAGATGCTCAGATATACTAGTGCTTTATTACTGCACTACTGCTTGAAAAGTACCATGTGTTTAGTGGTTAAACACAGTAAAAGACCTCTGCATATTAGAAATGCACTGACAATCCTGAGCTGAAGAAGACTGGTGACAGATAGCTATACACATATGCCTCTTATCATTGGCTCACCAGATGTGTTCAGCTTGGTCTCAGTAGTCAATTACCATCTTAAAGCTGACTGTAACTGTGTTTAACCTCTTTGTAGACATTAACCCTTTCGTGACAGGGTTAAAGTGCCTACATCAGAACAATTATTGGATCGCATCTGGGGGGCGTCCCTACAATCCTAGGAACGCCCTCCAGACCGCGATTAAATCCTTGAAGCACAGAAGGCTTCAGGACAGCCGTTAGCTATGACGTTCTATTCCGTCATAACGACTTTAAAGCCCAGTCTAATTATGACGGAATAGAACGTCATAACGGCTTTAAAAGGTTAAACACCTAGTTCTCTGCAAAATGTTATTATTCTTATTGACTCTAATTAGGGATGCACCGAGATTTCGGCCACAGAAACGTTTCGTACGAAAATGGCATTTCCGGTTATTTTGGTTCTCTTGCCTGTTATTTTCGATAAAATTATTGTGTAGCATATATCAAATTTGATGCTAGCCTAGAGCTGCTGTTTGAGTTCATTACATGACTTACTGTTTTGCATTTATTAATAGTTTTCTAGGACTATACTTTATTTGGATAATTGGTAAAAAAAAAAATCTGTTAAATCTGATTCTGTTACATAGAACTGAATGCAGAATGTATATGTTTTTTGAAGTTATTTTCTTTCCAATTTTGGTGTTACTTTTTCGGTTTCGGTCCAGAATTTTCATTTTAGTGCATCCCTACCTCTAATGGTTTCATTTTCATTTGTTTAATTAACGCAATACAGTTTCTGTGTAGCAATCACTTTAGATATCTAAAATCTGCATGACTGCAATATCTAGCAAAAAAAAAATGTAAAGGATATAATTATTTATTTTATAATTATTTACTTTCTGCTGTTCCTTCTGTCATTTTACAGCACAAGCTCTTAAACTATATTGCAAAGAATAAGAAATACCAGATCTAGGTTGTTTTGTCTCTATAGGCCACGGCTTTCACATAATCCTTCTTGAGCACAGGTAATTGATTGATTGATGTTTTAGTCATGTAAAAGAAAAACAAAGAAGGAAACTCACAAGCAATAATTAAGAAAAAAGTCCTATTCATTTGTCAAGTATGCAATTTGTAGATGCATTTAATCTGCATGTACATTTTACCTGCAGGGAACAAAAATAAAACAAGGCTACCATCAATTAATGTGATTTATTTCAACTACAATGTAGAGAAAATTCTTAATTTATAGAAGACTGTAAGGAATCAAATCAATGACCCCAAAATGACAACCAATTACTTTCCAAATCATGATCAGAGCGACTCAACCATGGGACTAAGTGGGTGGTCCAATGGACTCTGGCAGCACTTGACAAAGGGTAGCAATTCAGTGACTGAGTCAGTCACTGTCAGACCAGACCACTCCTGTCCTCTGTCTGCATGGGGGAAGTTGCAGCTCCCAGCATGCTGGTCAAGGGCGACATTTTAGGTGGGGCGAGTGCACCCCTAACTTCCTTCCCAATTATTGTGCAATTGTGCAGAAGCATTGGTTGCATGCAGGTAGGTAGGCTTAGTATGGTCAGCGACCAGGCCTTGTAGGTTGATATGCTATTCAGTAATTTTACCACTGGGGGGGGGGGGGTCCTCAATACAAAGCAGTCAGTATCCATTTGGTTTATAGCGGTAAACCTCACAGACCAGTACAGTATAAGGACCATAAATAGATCACATAATTCTTTAGCAACCATTGTTGTAAAATTACCTTATACACACTTAAATAATTTGCATCACTTTATAAAACATTGTCATATTATTTATTACTATCCTAGATTTTATAACTGTCTCAACTAAAGGGACATTACCTGGAGCAACAGCTGCTGCAGTCAGTGTAGGCTGATGAGCAAGTGTCTACTGAGTGTCTGTCCCATCCATCTCCCTCCTCATCCTCCTCATGGGGGGTAGTCTGGTTCCTTCTGCTATCCATAATGGCCTGACACCCTGTCTGCAACACATACACCTACTTCATATCACACAGCTGCACAAGGAGACAACCAGCCATCGTACTGCTCTGTTTAAAAGTATTTTTCCACACAAAACGCCACAAGAATACACACGTTACACAACAAAAGTATTTCACACAATAAACTCTGTAGCACAATAACAAAGACCCGTACAACACACAGGCACTTTTAACAGTTTACTCTAAGCAGCCTCCCCAGGTTACACTTGCAGCGTTTGTAGCAACAGAAGCAGGTAAAATTGTGCCTCTTTCTGAGTACTTTTCTCGCTGATTGGTAAAAAGGTAACATGTGAACAAAATGTTGCAGTGGCTTACGGGAATTGTAGTTTTGTGCCCCCCCCCATGGAATTGGAAATTAGCCGAACCACAATTCCCACAATGCTCGATTATGCTGAGAACGTAAATAGCCCAAGGTATTAAAAAAATAATTGGTACAATGATATTCTAAGAAAATGTAGAGTAAACCCAGAGTGAACAAAAGAGCTATTGCTGTATGACAGTAGAAGTGTTTGCAAACACAAACGATAATAATCTACACGACATTACAGTTCATTATAAAGAAATAAAATAGTTACAAATAAGTGGGAGAGAGAAACAAAACGACGTTTCTAAATCGTATGAATTTACTATTGCTTGGGTAACTCTAAATAATTTATTATTAATATTATTATTATCGTTATTTGCGTATGTATTACTGTTTATAGCTTCTACATCCACAGTGCTCTGAGTCTGGTGTGATTCATATCATATCGTTTTACTGCAACAGAAATGTATTTAGAAACAGTACTAAAATATCATAATAAAGAAATATTCAGTTTATTGAATAATTAAAATACCACATACCAAAATGAGATTTATTTTGAATCCTGTTTACTATCACCCCTGGATTGTAAATTCTTCAGAACAGAATAATTGTCGTGTTCTGTATTGTCAAGCCAAATGCCTGAATTGTAACAATATGAAAAAATTAATATATTCTAATCTAAACCACCTACCTTGCTCAAACACAAACTTTTGAATATGGTGGTTATTTATGAAGAAATGATAATAATAATAATAATTATGCCACCCATATACTTTACAACTTGTGTAAATGATGTGACTGGTAAAGGAAAATAGCATGCTTTAATCCAAGACTGCCCTTTGTTGAAATAAATAAAATACTGAATCACTCCATAGTGAAGTTTTGCAAACATGAATATATGTGTGTAGATGAGGCGTTAGATAGACAAAAACACACACACACACACAATAAGGACAGGTTGCCACCTCTCTGCCATGTTAAACTAGACAGCTATCGGCTAAAAATGCTGCAGGGGGCACATGGGTTGTGCTAATGGACAGCACTAGTCATGTTACCCCTGCAGCATGTTTAGCTGATAGCTGTGTACTGGTACAATACATGTTCCTCCCTGCACCACCTGCAGCATGTGTAACTCATATCTGTCCAGGTTACCATGGCCGATCTGGCAACCCTAACAGCAATGTTGTTTTTCAAAAGGAGGTTGTTTCTACCTTAACAGGATTCAGAAAGGTATGGGGGAACTTCTGGTGAGAGTCTATAATCCACTGACATTGGTGACTCCACTGCAGACAGCTACAATCTGCTGAATATCACTGAAGTGTCATGCCATCTAGTTTTGTAATCTACCACGTCAACTTATGTGTTCCCTACTTAGAAGAATAACTGTGTTTGGTAACCCAATGCGATTATTTAAAAGTTTGCTTTGAAAGAATACTGCCAACAGACTCTTTGTCATGGAGGAGATCGGCAAATTCTTAGAAAAGGCTGTAGTGAAATTTGGCCAAAAGATTTGTAAACCCTTGAAGACCCCTGATTATACTGCAGAGTTGGCCTCTAAATTATACATTGCGCCCACTACATGATTTATGTAACTTATCCAGTGCTGAGTTTCTGCTGCAATTCCTCCCTGTTATGGGGCAATTCTGTTGTGGCTGTCTCAAGGCTGGCAAGGTGGGTGCCATTTGGAGTTTGCACAGTGGATCATTGCCAGTTTCCACAGGTATAAGGAAATAAGCATTGTGGCTCCAGAGTTCATTCCTGTGTTCTTGTCACAAGTGACCCTGATGGAGCTTTTGGGGTGATAGAGTTCCTGCATGGTTTCTCAGAGAATAGTTTATGTAAATTGTAACAGGTAGCTGACAGCTGGTTTTGATGCGGGTCAGGCTGGTTAAGTAATTGCTGGGGGTTATTTGGAGGAGCAGCTGTTTTTCATGGGTGTCTCAAAGTTGCAGGTTATAAGAAGATATCTAACCATGGAGATACCTCATGGATCTGAACGCATGCTGCTTGGATGTACAGTTATCTTCTGGAGTTTATGGTATCCTGGTATGAATAATTCCCCCCGTGGACCCTATGCTATTCCCAGGGGACTGGAGTAGGCATGTCAACTCTTTGGAAGTATATCATTTTGCTAGATAATAAGCAGGTTTACTGAATGTGAAGTCCCATATTATGCTGGTTTAAGTATCTACTAACTGTGTGATTGAGATATGGTATTTAGTTTGTCACTGCTTTGTCATTGCCTCTTATATATTTTATTCCACTCATCTATATTCAGCTGTTCACATTTATGATATATTTTCACGTGACAGTTGTTGCTGGCTGCTCTGATGAATAATCCATAAAACAACTGTAGACCCTTCCTTCTGTATTTACCACTGTCTTCACTTTACTTGCTCAATTACTTACTATGGAGTTGTCCAGCAAGCAGATAGAGAACCTTAGTAGAGTGATTAGATATAGATTTTTGTGGGCAAGACACTTCCCACAATTCCAGACAATATAGCTGCCTGATGTGTAAAGAATTGTAAATCAAAATAGTTTTCTGCAACTATTAGTTTTATATGTTACTCTATACATAGAGGATTGCATGTTATACAGTATATTACATATACATAGCAATCAGGGAGCTTGATGAAGATGGCAATATTGTTGAACTTAACAAAAAAAACTACTTGGCAGAGGCCAATATACATCTTTTAACCATGGATGTTTTTCAAACACTTAAAGGGACACTGTAACCAAAAATTTTCTTTTGTGATTCAGATTGAGCATGAAATTTTAAGCAACTTTCTAATTTACTCCTATTATCAAATTTTCTTCATTCTCTTGGTATCTTTATTTGAAATGCAAGAATGTAAGTTTAGATGCCGGCCCATTTTTGGTGAACAACCTGGGTTGTCCTTGCTGATTGGTGGATAAATTCATCCACCAATAAAAAATTGCTGTCCAGAGTACTGAAACCAAAAAAAAGCTTAGATGCCTTCTTTTTCAAATAATGATAGCAAGAGAACGAAGAAAAATTGATAATAGGAGTAAATTAGAAAGTTGCTTAAAATTGCATGCTCAATCCGAATCACAAAAGAAAAATTTTGGGTACAGTGTCCCTTTAAATCAGATCCAACTGATCTCTAGTTCCTGATCTTGAGTCAAATATTAGAAACAGCCAAATCAAATGGTGTCATTTCAGAAAAGCACACTGTTTACTTCCTGACAATCCTATAATGCCTATTTTTCATTATTATCCTAAGCTTCACAAGTCGTCCGATAGTGGCAGGTAATGGATCACTAAACAAAAAACTTCAGATTTGGTTGACACATTTTTACATCCTATTGTCACAAACATATATGGATATATACAAGATACTGCTTTTCTTATCAGATTGAATCTATTCAGTGGAAGGATTCCTATAGGTTTGTCACAATAGAGGTCACTTCCCTTTACACATCTGTTCCCCACACAGGATTGAGAGTGTTGGGATATTTTTTTAAACACTTAGTCACTTTATGATTTTTCTGCTATACATTTTTTGTATTAAATTCATATGCTCTAAACACAATTGCACTCAGGAAACAATATATATGAGCCATGTGAACACCACATACCAGAGATTACAAGCCAGGGGATATGATAGTGCCCTTCTAAACAGAGCGAAATCGAAGGTAGACCTTGTTTTATTACCACATACAGTCAAGATTATATTCAAATTTGCAACATAACCTGTAATTGTTCTTCCTATTCTCAAATTAGACACAAAACTGTGCTCCATTGTATCGAATGGTTTCAATTTTGTATCATGCAAGGCCAAGACTCTTAGAAATATGTTATCTCCTTTTTCTTACCTTAAACAAAAACTTGTACTTGTATACCCAAAAGAGTACGTTGCCATAAATGCAGAAAAAAAAATATGTAAAACTTGTACACATACCATAGAAGGATATAGTTTTACATCTACAAAACATGACAAGTTTATAAAATCAGATTTTCATTACATGTAACACCACACATGTCATATATTTAATAACATGTGATGGGTGTTGTCACAAATACCTCATGATTTAGCTTCCAAGAGGTTAATTCTCTTTAGCCTCTGAGCTAAAAAACATTTGTTTTTTCAAGAAGAACTTTGTCCTGTGTTTATGTTGGTTGTTTTTTTGTGATAAAACCAGACCCCATTATAAATTGTTTCAGAGTTCCACTTGAATATATGTTATCATATAGGCATTGGTGCATTCAGGCCATAAATGTGTCGGTTTTAGAGACAGAGAACAGTGCCTCTTCACAGAAACAGATAAGATCAATAAAGGGACATGGGTATAAGGTAGATATGTGTTTAAAACATGTTATGACAATAGATGAAGGTAAATATGACAACCATGTCATATTTGGTATCAAATTGATTATCACTATGCAACTAAGAGATTGCCTTTCTGCTTATATGAAAATGGATGCATCTAGCAGAAATTATAATGTGTTATATAATTTCAGGCAAAGACTTAGAGTTTATTGACGGTCATAAAAGGATAAGGGGCTTCTCAGCCCCTGCAAAGAGGGTTGGGCAAGCAACCTGATCTCCTGAAAATTGTATAACGTTTTTGTGTTGTAACATGTAAAGTTGTCATTCTTACAAGGGAAGCTGTTCTACAGAGTAAGGACCCATTGCTTTATGCTATCTCCCTGGCGCACAGATTCCAATGACTAGTACAGTATGAGGTTTCTATTTTCTTCTTTTTATTTTGAAAAACTGTTTGCTTGTGTGTAATTTTATTTGTAACAACTTTTCATTAATAATGCATTGTGCATAATAATTTTTGGCATAATAAATAATTCCTTTATTAAGCTTTGGCCCTTGTCTAATATTTGAACCACGTTACTGAAAGAAACTGGAGTATCAGAACTGTATATTTTAGGCTATTTTCTGCTACATTGTATTTTGAGAGTTAATGTGTAAGTCTGGGTTTTTCCTTAGGATTTTCCCTTTAATAAATCATAAGTGGTGGCAGCTTAGATATTATAGTTAGTTTAGTGTGGGTGGCATTAAAGGGGAGTTTTGGGCATTTCTTTTATGTCTAGTACAGACTAAAGAGTAATGTTAACCCACTGAACTAAATCACAAGCTTGCCTGGCGTGGCTAGATTGTGACATATTAGTGACAGTAGAAGGGGGTCTGATAACCCTTTCTGTGCCAAACAAGTGACTGACACAGGGTTGGATAATCCTGGTCGTCACAGGTGTGACAAACAATATCTTGGGCGCACAAAACGTGCCCTTAGGGACAGAGCTTTTGAGCATTTGAGGGACATAGAAAATCCAGACGGCAACACGCCTATTGCCAAACATTTTAGGCAGTAACGTAATTTAAATGCTCTTATGCTTAAAGCACAAATAATTTACCATGTACCCAGACACATGAGAGGGGGGGACAGAGAGCGACTTCTCGACCAGCGAGATGTCTTTTAGATTTGCAAATTAGAAACTAAGAACCCATTGACATGGTATACTACACCTTTAAGAAGAAATCTCCACCTACTCTTTTTACCCTATATAAGGTGGAGTCCTAACACTTACTAACTGCTTGATTATTAGCATGTATTAGTTTGAGTTGTTGCATTCTTCTGACACACTTTGTCCCTGGATTAAACAAACCCATCGACTTCTTCAAGCCTAATTGAAATAAAGAGCCTTCACCAGCTTTCTCTGCCGTGTGCTATTATCCAACATCTGCGGAAACATCATTTACCTGCTTACTCCTTCTCACAGGTCAGCTGCTTCTCTCTGAGGCTGACTTCGGACCTCCAATTACTAGAGCTGGGATTCCTCCGTGATCATCGTTAGCATATGCTGATTCCTCCTCAGCGTGACGTCATCTACAGCCGACAAGTGTCTCTACAACCTGCAGTCCGCTCATCCACTGTGTGCAACGTCAGTGATCACTGAACCCTCGCCTGCACAGGTCTGCACTAATCCGGATACATCAGATCAGCTCTGCACTCCGGTTACATACCAGCCGCAAGTAAATTTAAATACTTATTCGGTTTATGACTGTATTTACGCTACTACTCTGTGCCATTACTGATAATATACAAACTATTGTGAGTACTACATCTGATTCACTTTAACTCAGTCTTTTCTGTGTATGTCATATTAAAAATCATTTACCCTGAGGCTAAAGAAAGACACTTCCATAAAATACACAGCATAATCAGACACAGCTTTACAGTTTTGAGTAAGGTGCTATAACTCTCATATTAACTTGTTGTTTCCCTGTGAGAACATCTAATTAATACAAACTGCTGTTCCTAAATAAACCCTCTCATTAGCACATTTTGAGTTGGTGAATAGGAATATCTACAAAAACTCATCTAATATATATACTAAAAGATTAAGGCCTAGATTTAGAGTTTGGCGGTAGCCGTCAAAACCAGCGTTAGAGGCTCCTAACGCTGGTTTTTACCGCCCTCTGGTATTTGGAGTCAGTCATTAAAGGGTCTAACGCTCACTTTCCAGCCGCGACTTTTCCATACCGCAGATCCCCTTACGTCAATTGCGTATCCTATCTTTTCAATGGGATCTTTCTAACTCCGGTATTTAGAGTCGTGGCTGAAGTGAGCGTTAGAAATCTAACGACAAAACTCCAGCCGCAGAAAAAAGTCAGTAGTTAAGAGCTTTCTGGGCTAACGCCGGTTTATAAAGCTCTTAACTACTGTGCTCTAAAGTACACTAACACCCATAAACTACCTATGTACCCCTAAATCGAGGCCCCCCCACATCGCCGCCACTCTATAAAAAATTTTTTAACCCCTAATCTTCCGCTCCGTACACTGCCGCCAACTACGTTATCCCTATGTACCCCTAATCTGCTGCCCCTAACACCGCCGACCCCTATATTATATTTATTAACCCCTAATCTTCCCCCCACAACGTCGCCGCCAGCTACCTACACTTATTAACCCCTAATCTGCCGTCCGCACGCCGCCGCCAGCTACATTATAGCTATGTACCCCTAATCTGCTGCCCCTAACACCGCCGACCCCTATATTATATTTATTAACCCCTAATCTGCCCCCACAACGTCGCCTCCACCTGCCTACACTTTTTAACCCCTAATCTGCCGAGCGGTCCGCACCGCTATTATAATAAAGTTATTAACCCCTAATCCGCCTCACTCCCGCCTCAATAACCCTATAATAAATAGTATTAACCCCTAATCTGCCCTCCCTAACATCGCCGACACCTAACTTCAAGTATTAACCCCTAATCTGCCGATCTAATACATTTTTTAATCCCTAAAGCTAATTTTAACCCTAACCCTAACACCCCCCTAAGTTAAATATAATTTTATTCTAACGAAATAAATTAACTCTTATTAAATAAATTATTCCTATTTAAATCTAAATATTTACCTGTAAAATAAACTCTAATATAGCTACAATATAAATTATAATTATATTATAGCTATTTTAGGATTAATATTTATTTTACAGGCAACTTTGTATTTATTTTAACCAGTTACAATAGCTATTAAATAGTTAAGAACTATTTAATAGCTAAAATAGTTAAAATAATTACAAAATTACCTGTTAAATAAATCCTAACCTAAGTTACAATTAAACCTAACACTACACTATCAATAAATTAATTAAATAAAATACCAACAATTATCTACAATTAAACCTAACACTACACTATCAATAAATTATTTAAATACAATATCTACAATTATCTACAATTAAACCTAACACTACACTATCAATAAATTATTTAAATAAAATATCTACAAATAAATACAATGAAATAAACTAACTAAAGTACAAAAAATAAAAAAGAACTAAGTTACAAAAAATAAAAAAATATTTACAAACATTAGAAAAATATTACAACAATTTTAAACTAATTACACCTACTCTAAGCCCCCTAATAAAATAACAAAGCCCCCCAAAATAAAAAAATGCCCTACCCTATTCTAAATTAAAAAAGTTCAAAGCTCTTTTACCTTACCAGCCCTGAACAGGGCCCTTTGCGGGGCATGCCCCAAAGAATTCAGCTCTTTTGCCTGTAAAAAAAACACATACAATACCCCCCCCAACATTACAACCCACCACCCACATACCCCTAATCTAACCCAAACCCCCCTTAAATAAACCTAACGCTAAGCCCCTGAAGATCTTCCTACCTTATCTTCACCATACCAGGTTCACCGATCGGTCTTCGGAAGTGTTGATCCAAGCCCAAGCAGGGGGCTGAAGAGTGACGTCCATCCTCGGGCTGAAGTCTGGATCCAAGCGGCGGCTGAAGAAATCCATCATCGGGCTGAAGTCGGAAGTCCATCATCGGGATGAAGTCTTCTATCAAGCCGCATCTTCAATCTTCTTTCTTCTGGAGCGGAGCCATCTTCTTCCAAGCCGACGCGGAACATCCTCTTCAACCGACGCCTACTCGCCAAATGACGGTTCCTTTAAATGACGTCATCCAAGATGGCGTCCCTCGAATTCCAATTGGCTGATAGGATTCTATCAGCCAATCGGAATAAAGGTAGGAATATTCCGATTGGCTGATGGAATCAGCCAATCAGAATCAAGTTCAATCCGATTGGCTGATCCAATCAGCCAATCAGATTGAGCTTGCATTCTATTGGCTGTTCCGATCAGGATGTTCCGCGTCAGCTTGGAAGAAGATGGCTCTGCTCCGCTCCAGAAGAAAGAAGATTGAAGATACGGCTTGATAGAAGACTTCATCCCGATGATGGATTTCTTCAGCCGCCGCTTGGATCCAGACTTCAGCCCGAGGATGGACGTCACTCTTCAGCCCCCCGCTTGGGCTTGGATCAACACTTCCGAGGACCGATCGGTGAACCTGGTATGGTGAAGATAAGGTAGGAAGATCTTCAGGGGCTTAGTGTTAGGTTTATTTAAGGGGGGTTTGGGTTAGATTAGGGGTATGTGGGTGGTGGGTTGTAATGTTGGGGGGGGTATTGTATGTGTTTTTTTTACAGGCAAAAGAGCTGAATTCTTTGGGGCATGCCCCGCAAAGGGCCCTGTTCAGGGCTGGTAAGGTAAAAGAGCTTTGAACTTTTTTAATTTAGAATAGGGTAGGGCATTTTTTTATTTTGGGGGGCTTTGTTATTTTATTAGGGGGCTTAGAGTAGGTGTAATTAGTTTAAAATTGTTGTAATATTTTTCTAATGTTTGTAAATATTTTTTTATTTTTTGTAACTTAGTTCTTTTTTATTTTTTGTACTTTAGTTAGTTTATTTCATTGTATTTATTTGTAGATATTTTATTTAAATAATTTATTGATAGTGTAGTGTTAGGTTTAATTGTAGATAATTGTAGATATTGTATTTAAATAATTTATTGATAGTGTAGTGTTAGTTTAATTGTAGATAATTGTTGGTATTTTATTTAATTAATTTATTGATAGTGTAGTGTTAGGTTTAATTGTAACTTAGGTTAGGATTTATTTTACAGGTAATTTTGTAATTATTTTAACTATTTTAGCTATTAAATAGTTCTTAACTATTTAATAGCTATTGTACCTGGTTAAAATAAATACAAAGTTGCCTGTAAAATAAATAGTAATCCTAAAATAGCTATAATATAATTATAATTTGTCAGCCGTATTTGGTCAGTTCAGGATTTAACCCAACTGCTAGCGTGGATATTAAAACACACGCTAGCACACTGAGAAATATCCAGGACGTGACCCACTCAGGAAACAAAATAAGCAGGGTATCAGAACTTCCCAAAAGAATATTAATTCAAAATATCTTCTTGAGGATAGAATTATTTTACAGGAGATAGCGTTCCTTTCTCAGGAAAATAGAAACAAACAAAGCTTATGTCCCTTTAAGCAGGTTGATAGTGGATAAATGAATATGCTTCTTTCTTGCAGGTTTGCAACAAACTAAGAATGTCCCTTTAAGCAGGTTGATAGCAAACAAAAATAATAATGTCCTTTTAGCAGAAATAAAGCAAACAAAAAATAAAGTCCCTTTAAGCAGGTGTCCGCAAACAAATGTTAATGTCCTTTTAAGCAGGATTGTCAGCAAAGAAATGATAATGTCCTTATTAGCAGGATTAAAGCAAACAAAGATAATGTCCCTTTAAGCAGGTGTCAGCAAACAAATGATAATGTCCTTTTAAGCAAGATTGTAAGCAAACAAATGATAAGGTCCTTATTAGCAGGGTTAAAGCAAACAAAGATAATGTCCCTTTAAGCAGGTGTCCGCAAACAAATGATAATGTCCTTTTAAGCAAGATTGTAAGCAAACAAATGATAAGGTCCTTATTAGCAGGATTAAAGCAAACAAAGATAATGTCCCTTTAAGCAGGTGTCAGCAAACAAATGATAATGTCCTTTTAGGCAGGTTAGCAGGCAATCAAGATTTGGAAGCAAGAGGCATTGGCAAAACAAAGTCGAGGAGGATAGGGTCAGGTTTCAAAATTGTACTCACTCAGACAGGGACCGGCAGAAGAGAGAGAGAGAAAACAAACGGGCACCGAGTAAATCTCCCGCCGAGATTTTAAAGGCAGAGAGAGGCCGCCACGTCATAGGGGTTGTCAGAGAATGCGTCACGTTGCCTAGCAACGTGACGTAGAACCCCAGAAGAGATCCGGGAGCCGCGGCGACACGGCGATGAACGGTGAATTCATGACATCACCCCCCCCTCAAGGACCCCTCCGGGGGACAGGACCAGGCCTAGTAGGGTGGAACTTGTGAAAGGCCTTAATTAAGGCAGGGGCATGCACCTGCCGGGCAGGTTCCCAGGATCGTTCAGTAACAGGATAACCTTTCCAATGAATGAGATAATACAGTTTCTTCCCACGAAGTTTGGAATCCAGGATGTGACTGACCTCAAATTCAGGTAGGCCTTGAATCAAAAGAGGTGGAGGTTTGAGCAGAGGTTTAGAATACCTATTAGATAATACAGGTTTCAAAAGAGATACGTGAAATACCGGATGGGCTTTGAGGGTCTTGGGCAGAGCAATTCGGTAAGCAGTAGGACATACTTGACCCAGTATTCGGAAAGGACCCACATATCGTGGCCCCAATTTGGTGGAAGGCTGTTTGAGGCGAAGATGACGTGAAGAAACCCAAACCTTATCGCCAGGCCGATATTTGGGAGCCCTCCGTCGCCGAAGATCAGAATAGAACTTATAACGTTCAGAAGCCTTGGAAAGAAGAAGGTGTATTTTCTTCCAATGACGAGTTAACCTCCTGGCGGATAGATCAGAAGCAGGATTTTCAGTGGAAGAGGTGTGTAGAGGAAACGTTCTGGGTTGAAATCCATAGGCTGCATGAAAAGGAGAGGTCCGAAGAGAGGAGTTGTAACGTGTGTTATGAGCCAATTCTGCTAGTGGAAGGTAACCAGTCCAATTAGAATGATGATGATCCACATAATGCCTCAAATAAGTTTCAAGGCACTGGTTAACCCTTTCGGTTTGGCCATTAGACTCCGGATGATGTGACGTAGACAAAGAGATAGTTGTTCCAAAGTGTTTGCAGAGTGATCTCCAAAACCGAGAAACAAATTGTACTCCTCTATCCGAAACAATGTTCAGAGGGAAGCCATGTAATCTCACAATGTGTAAGAGAAAAAGTTCGGAAAGTCTTTTGGCAGATGGTAAACCAGGTAAAGGAATGAAGTGAGCTGTCTTAGTGAACCTGTCAACAACCACCCAGATAGTGTTGTTTCCAGCTGAAAGAGGAAGATCGGTAATAAAATCCATGGATAAATGGGTCCAAGGCTGATGAGGAATGGGTAACGGTTGAAGCAAACCGGAGGGAAGTTGACGAGGAGTCTTATTGCTGGCACACTGTGTACATACTGAGACATAATCTGTAACATCTTGAGACAGAGTAGGCCACCAGACATGTTGCTTGAGCTTTCGAGCGGTGTTACTGATGCCAGGATGTCCAGAGAGAGGACTGTCATGAGCCCAATATAGAATCTTGGAACGAAGACGTTTAGGAACAAAGAGTAGGCCATCAGGAGGTTTGCAAGACAAAGGAAGATCCTTTTGAGCAGATTGTAAGTCATGTAACCACGAGGTTGATAACTGGGCTAAGACTTTATGAGGTTGAAGTATGGTACCAGTTTCAGGAGTTGAAGTGTCTTGAAATTGTCTGGAAAGGGCGTCAGCCTTGATGTTCTTAGAACCGGGAATATAAGACAGATTGTAATGAAAACGTGAGAAGAACAAAGACCAACGTGCTTGTCTGGAGTTCAGTCGTTTGGCCGTTTGAAGATAGAGAAGGTTTTTATGATCTGTGAGTATAGTAAACGGCAAAGAAGTGCCTTCCAACCAATGCCTCCATTCATCCAGTGCCATTTTAATAGCAAGTAACTCCTTATTACCTACATCATAATTTAATTCAGAAGGAGAACATTTCTTGGAGAAGAATCCCACAGGATGGATCTTTCCTGTGTCAGGTATACGTTGGGAAAGAACAGCCCCAGCAGCAACTGATGAAGCATCCACTTCAAGAATAAATTGAAAATCCGGATTTGGGTGACGCAGGATAGGTGCAGAAGAGAAAGCTTTTTTGAGAGAATCAAAAGCTTCAACAGCTTCAGGAGGCCAATCTTTACAGTTTTGTCCTTTCCTGGTGAGAGACGAAAGAGGTGACGTTATAGTAGCAAAACCTTTGATGAATTTCCTGTAATAACTGGCAAATCCCAGGAAACGTTGCAGAGCTTTAAGAGAATCAGGTTTAGGCCACTCCAAAATGGCAGAGAGTTTAGTTGGATCCATTTCAAATCCTGATTCAGAGATTACATATCCCAAAAAGGGAATGGACCTTTGATGAAAAGAACATTTCTCCAGTTTGGCAAATAGATGGTTATCTCTTAAACGTTGAAGTACTTTCCTGACGTGATGTATATGATCTTGGTAGTTCTGAGAAAAAATTAATATATCGTCAAGGTAAATGATAACAAAAATATTCAAGAAATCCCGAAAAATCTCATTCACAAAGTGTTGAAAAACAGCAGGGGCATTACACAGCCCAAACGGCATGACAAGATACTCATAATGCCCAAATCGAGTGTTAAAGGCTGTCTTCCACTCATCACCCTTGCGCATACGGATAAGATTGTATGCTCCACGGAGATCGAGCTTGGTAAAAATGGTGGAACCTTGAAGATATGTGAATAATTCAGGTATTAGGGGTAAAGGATAACTGTTCTTGATGGTGATTTGATTTAACCCTCTGTAATCGATACAAGGTCGCAGTCCGCCATCCTTCTTTCCCACAAAGAAGAACCCAGCCCCTACAGGAGAAGAGGAGGGTCGAATGAATCCTCTGGCCAAATTATCTTTGATATATTCTTCCAAGGCTACATTTTCAGGCCTAGAAAGTGGGTAAGTTTTGCCTCGAGGATAAGGAGCTCCAGGGAGAAGATCAATAGGGCAATCAAATGAACGGTGAGGAGGAAGACGTTCTGCTTCTTTTTTAGAAAAGACATCGACAAAATCTTGATACTGCGTAGGTAGAGGACCAGAAGTATCGGTAGTAAGAGCAATAGTGAGTGGTATTTTAGTAAGTGGTTGAAGACAGTTAGTATGGCAAGATAATCCCCAGGAGGTGAGTTCACCATGGGTCCAAGAAAAGGTAGGATTATGTAACTGAAGCCAAGGAAGACCCAGGATTATGGGAAATTGAGGAGTAGTAATCACATCAAAACATATCCTCTCACAATGAAGTACTCCGACAGAAAAAAGTATGGGTATAGTAGTAAACTGGATGAGTCCGGAACCCAAAGGATCTCCACTAACAGTAGAGACGGAAACTGAAAACTTCTTTCTTAGTAAGGGAATAGTGTGAGTAGACACAAAAGTGGAGTCAATGAACACTCCTCCAGCACCAGAATCAATAAGAGCTTGGGTATGAATCTTGTTATCACCCAATTGAAGGGTTACAGGAACAAAGAGTTTATTAAAGAGGGAATTAACTTGTTTTTGGCTTAACTTAGTTCCCTGGACAGAAGTTAAGCCCTGGCTTTTACTGGCCTGGTAGGACAATCCCTTAATAAATGCCCTTTAAGGCCACAGTATAGACACAGGCCAAGAGAACGTCTTCTCAAACGCTCAGTTTCGGTTAATTTTATGGTTCCTACTTCCATAGGTTCAGCTTGATCAGGAGAAGGAGAGGCAGTTGTTACCGGGTTAGAAAAACGAGGAGCCAGACGAAAAGGAGTTCGAGTTGAGGACCTCTGATTTCTTTCTCTTTCTTGTTGGCGTTCACAGTATCTAGAATCAAGACTGATGCAAAGATTTATTAAGGCTTCTAGGGAGTCTGGAAGTTCCCGATACACCAATTCATCTTTGAGACGTTCTGAAAGTCCTTTGCGAAAAGCTGCTCTAAGAGCTCCCTGATTCCAATTAGTTTCAGATGCAAGAGTGCGGAACTCAATGGCATATTGAGACACTGATTGACCACCCTGACGTAGGTCTAATAGAGAAGCTTCAGCAGCGGAAGTCCTTCCAGGTTTGTCAAACACGTTAGAAAAAACAGAAAGAAAAGCATCCACATCCTGAAGTATAAGATCATCTTTTTCTAACAGAGGTGATACCCAGGCCAAAGCTCTTCCTTTCATTAAGGAAATAAGGAATGTAATCCGAGATGAGGGAGTAGCAAAAAGGGTAGGACTGTTACGAAAGTGAAGTCGACATTGATTCAAAAAACCCCTACAATCTTCAGGATTCCCATCATATTTATCTGGAAGAGGAATCCTAGGACTCAAATGTCCTTGTGATTGGTTGTTGGGAATAGGAGGAGAAGATGCCTCAATGTTAGGATTGGGAGGGATAGGAGCAACCAAGCTCTGTAATAATGTAGTGATTTGATCCAGCTTAGTATCCAAGGATTGCAAGTGGGTAGCATGAGATCCCAGTAACTGTCCCTGGTGAGTCACGGCCATGGATAATTCAGTGGGGTCCATTTATGGCCCGTTTGTAATGTCAGCCGTATTTGGTCAGTTCAGGATTTAACCCAACTGCTAGCGTGGATATTAAAACACACGCTAGCACACTGAGAAATATCCAGGACGTGACCCACTCAGGAAACAAAATAAGCAGGGTATCAGAACTTCCCAAAAGAATATTAATTCAAAATATCTTCTTGAGGATAGAATTATTTTACAGGAGATAGCGTTCCTTTCTCAGGAAAATAGAAACAAACAAAGCTTATGTCCCTTTAAGCAGGTTGATAGTGGATAAATGAATATGCTTCTTTCTTGCAGGTTTGCAACAAACTAAGAATGTCCCTTTAAGCAGGTTGATAGCAAACAAAAATAATAATGTCCTTTTAGCAGAAATAAAGCAAACAAAAAATAAAGTCCCTTTAAGCAGGTGTCCGCAAACAAATGTTAATGTCCTTTTAAGCAGGATTGTCAGCAAAGAAATGATAATGTCCTTATTAGCAGGATTAAAGCAAACAAAGATAATGTCCCTTTAAGCAGGTGTCAGCAAACAAATGATAATGTCCTTTTAAGCAAGATTGTAAGCAAACAAATGATAAGGTCCTTATTAGCAGGGTTAAAGCAAACAAAGATAATGTCCCTTTAAGCAGGTGTCCGCAAACAAATGATAATGTCCTTTTAAGCAAGATTGTAAGCAAACAAATGATAAGGTCCTTATTAGCAGGATTAAAGCAAACAAAGATAATGTCCCTTTAAGCAGGTGTCAGCAAACAAATGATAATGTCCTTTTAGGCAGGTTAGCAGGCAATCAAGATTTGGAAGCAAGAGGCATTGGCAAAACAAAGTCGAGGAGGATAGGGTCAGGTTTCAAAATTGTACTCACTCAGACAGGGACCGGCAGAAGAGAGAGAGAGAAAACAAACGGGCACCGAGTAAATCTCCCGCCGAGATTTTAAAGGCAGAGAGAGGCCGCCACGTCATAGGGGTTGTCAGAGAATGCGTCACGTTGCCTAGCAACGTGACGTAGAACCCCAGAAGAGATCCGGGAGCCGCGGCGACACGGCGATGAACGGTGAATTCATGACATAATTTATATTGTAGCTATATTAGGGTTTATTTTACAGGTAAGTATTTAGATTTAAATAGGAATAATTTATTTAATAAGAGTTAATTTATTTAGTTAGAATAAAATTATATTTAACTTAGGGGGGTGTTAGGGTTAAAATTAGCTTTAGGGGTTAAAAAAATTATTAGAGTAGCGGTGAGCTCCGATCGGCAGATTAGGGGTTAATACTTGAAGTTAGGTGTCGGCGATGTTAGGGAGGGCAGATTAGGGGTTAATACTATTTATTATAGGGTTATTGAGGCAGGAGTGAGGCGGATTAGGGGTTAATAGCTTTATTATAGTAGCGGCGGCGTGCGGACGGCAGATTAGGGGTTAATAAGTGTAGGCAGGTGGAGGTGACGTTGTGGGGGCAGATTAGGGGTTAATAAATATAATATAGGGGTCGGCGGTGTTAGGGGCAGCAGATTAGGGGTACATAGGGATAATGTAAGTAGCGGCGGTTTACGGAGCGGCAGATTAGGGGTTAAAAAAAATATGCAGGTGTCAGCGATAGCGGGGGCGGCAGAATAGGGGTTAATAAGTGTAAGGTTAGGGGTGTTTAGACTCGGGGTACATGTTAGAGTGTTAGGTGCAGACGTAGGAAGTGTTTCCCCATAGCAAACAATGGGGCTGCGTTAGGAGCTGAACGCAACTTTTTTGCAGGTGTTAGGTTTTTTTCAGCTCAAACAGCCCCATTGTTTTCTATGGGGGAATCGTGCACAAGCACGTTTTTGAAGCTGACCGCGTCAGTAAGCACCGCTGGTATCGAGAGTTGAAGTTGAGTTAAATATGCTCTACGCTCCTTTTTTGGAGCCTAACGCAGCCATTCTGTGAACTCTCAATACCAGCGGTATTTAAAAGGTGCGGCCAGAAAAAAGCATGCGTAGCTAACGCACCCCTTTGGCCGCAGAACTCTAAATCTAGGCGTAAGTTTATTGCACCCATATTCTATTATGGATGTTAACTTTTTTTTATTAAACTAAATGTTAGATTTTGCAATGTTTATTACACTGTTGTTTATACTTATATGTGTTGTATCTAAGGATCTTTGCTATGAAATGTTTTTTTAAACAAAGAACAAAAAAAAAATGTTTTTATCATCTTTATTAACGCATAAAAAAAAATTCTTACATCTTTCATATACACACTTTCTTTTCCTCACATCTTTATTAACACATACACATACATACATTTGTTTTCATATTGTTAACACACACTTATACACACTAGATTTTTATTTTCTTTGCTAACTCATTAGGATATTGTCTGCCTTTTTTGCCCTTAAAAAATTATGCTTAATATTTACAGATATTTGTATATATTTGTACTTTTTTTTTTTTTAAATGGCATGGTATATATCCCTTTAAGATGCACCTTCTCACAGGTGTTCTAATCAATATTAAGGTCTTTAAAGGGACAGTCAAGTCCCAAAAAAACTTACATGATTTAAATAGAAAATGTAATTTTAAACAACTTTACAATTTACTATTATCACCAACTTTGCTTTGTTCTCTTGGTATTCTTATTTGAAAGATAAACCTAGGAGGGTCATATACTATTTTCTTAGACCTTGAAGACTGTCTCTAATCTCTAATCATATACAGTAAAATACTTGTAGGTTGAAAGGGAGGCTATTAATTCAGTACGTCTGATTATATCTTTCTCAGGGATTAATTGTATATACTCTATTAGCTGATATATATTATATGTAGTATACTGTTAAGGTCACATGAATCATTATGTCTGAATAGATTTGGTCTAAGTTTCACCAGTGTATATTTACCACTGAGATCTGAGATTATCTATCTCGTTAACTTGTATAATGGATAATATGTAACTACAATCTCAAAATATAGTTAACAATATATAGTAGAAGTCCTTCTATGTAGTAAATATTTTCAGCTATAATTGCAAAAAGTGACCAAGCACATATAATATGAGTCTATCTCATAATGATATATAATAAATCCTATATTTAAATCTCCATGAATATAATTCTTGTTTCTCTTCTCTGTCGCATATAAAGCTGTGTATGATACTTAGTATATAAAGTTTGACTTAAATGTATCTATATTCCCCAATAGCCAAAGTATTGTGTTGCTGTTCAGCTGACGCTAGTTAGGTAATAGCTGTAATTCTGATCAGATATTTGTACTAAGGTTCAACTCATTTGTAATACAAGTTAGAGACAATAAGGTTGAACTGAGAGTTATTGGGAGTTACTTTGCTTAGGTTACTGTTAATTATAAGTAGTTATTTTGATTAGGTTATCAAGTGGTATTATAAATGATTGTATTTATATGCTCAAGGCAAAAAGCCAGTCTTCTATCTTAACACTTGATTATTACCCTAAGTTTCAGAAAAAGTATGTTGTTAGTATATAAATAACGCTGTAGCGCTGATCAGATATTTTGTACTGGGAAGCAATTAGTTTGTATAAAAAGTTAGCACTAGTAAGATTGAACTGCAAGTTGATAGAAGTTACATTGCTTTGATTATGAGGCGATATTAAAAATAATAGTACATATATGCTCAAGGGAAAAGCCCATCTTCTATCTTATCAGTTAGGTATTAACCTTAGTTTCAGAAGAAGCATATGTTAATGTATATACCACACTATATATAATACTGATAAATGTTACGTTCTGCCGTTTATATATTGCAATTCTGAAATATCTCTAGTAACCGTGTCTGTTACGGTAAAATAAATCTTGTAAATATGCTCATAGTATCTCTATAAATCTATAAATCTTGTAAATAGGCTCATAGTATTTTTATAAAGTTGTAAGTCTCTCAGTTCAACCCCACATTACTTTGACTCATACAGGTAAATCAAGTGGTATCAGAGAGATTCAGCTATATGTCCACCTGCTGCCTTTATAAAAATAACCAAATCGCCGTTTGTCTCAATATCTGTTTAATAAATTAGGCTAGGAAAGTACATGCCTCAAACTCGAGTACATAGGCGGTTAAATTAATACTTTTAAGCTAGATTCCTGCACAAATTTAAAACACGAGTGAGAGCCCATTAACTCCCCAACCTCCCTGACATGTTTTGCCGATTAGCTCGGCTTTTTCAAAGGGTTCTTTTTCAAAGTAATGTGGGGTTGAACTGAGAGACTTACAACTTTATAGAAATACTATGAGCATATTTACAAGATTTATAGATTTATAGAGATACTATGAGCATATTTACAAGATTTATTTTACCGTTAAAGACACGGTTACTAGAGATATTTCAGAATTGCAATATATAAACGGCAGAACGTAACATTTATCAGTATTATATATAGTGTGGTATATACATTAACATATGCTTCTTCTGAAACTAAGGTTAATACCTAACTGATAAGATAGAAGATGGGCTTTTCCCTTGAGCATATATGTACTATTTTTTTAATACTGCCTGATAATCAAAGCAAAGTAACTCCTATCAACTTGCAGTTCAATCTTACTAGTGCTAACTTTTACTACAAACTAATTACTTCCCAGTACAAAATATTTGATCAGCGCTACAGCATTATTTATATACTAACAAAAAACTTTTTCTGAAACTTAGGGTAAAATCAAGTGTTAAGATGAAGACTGCTGTCCTGTGGCCGACCGGGAGTTCCAGGAGCCCGGACAGCCTGAGAGGGGTTAGGTGGGTGTCTGTGGTGAGGCAGCAGACCGGGAGTTCCAGGGGCCCAGCCAGCCTAGGAGGGTTTTCCTGGTCATACACCAGCTTTTCACAAGACAAGCAAACCAAAGCTTCCAGGGATTATGGTTGCTCTGAGGAGCCCAAAACCACTGAGAAACAACAGGGGTGAGGTTGTAGGGGGGTGGGGGGGTAAGGGTTCAGCCCCTGCAGCCCAGTATCCGTGACAACTCCCCCCCTCCAGTTCGACAGACCCAGCTAGATCCACCCACGGGTCGGCCTGGGGATGTTCCGGAGTTTATGCCTCTTCAGTCCGCCGGGAAAGTCCATCAGCATTCCCATTGCTCTTTCCCGGTCGGTACTGGATGTCAAAGTTAAATGGCTGCAGGGCTAGGCTCCACCTCAACAGTCTCCCGTTTTACCTGAAAACCCGGTTGAGCCATACTAGTGGGTTGTGGTCAGTAAGGAAGGGTCTCCCATATAGGTAGGGCTGCAACTTCTTCAAAGCCCATACCAGCACCAGACACTCCTTCTCAAACGCTGCATAGCCTACTTCTCGGGGTAGCAGTTTGCGACTGATGTAGGCAACGGGGTGGTCCTGTCCTTTCTCATCCGCCTGGCTTAGTATGGCCCCCAACCCGAACATGGAGGCATCTGTGTGGACAGAAAAACGTTTGGCTGGGTTAGGAGCGGCCAGTATTGGTGCAGAGATTAAGGCAGACTTAAGACTCTGGAAGGCTCTTTCACACTCGGGGGACCACAGGACCTGTCGGGGAAGTGGTTTACGGGTCAGGTCAGTCAGGGGTTTGGCGAGGGTGCTGTAATTAGGGACGAACCTCTGGTAGCAGCCTGCAGTACCCAGAAAGGCAAGGACTTGGGTTTTGGTCCTGGGGGTGGGCCAGTTAGCCACTGCCTCAACTTTGGCTGGCTTGAGTCGCTGCTTACCGCAGCCAACTCGATGGCCTAAGTACTGAACTTCGGAGCGCCCAATGGTACACTTATCTGGCTTCAAGTTTAGGCCGGCGGCTCGAAGACGATCTAAGGGATGGTAAGGGTCGCTGTGCAGGGGTTTTATCCCGCACAACTCCCAGAGTTGTTGAGTGATTTCCGCAGTGAACTGCGTTCCCTGACCGGAAACCACTTCCAGAGGGAAGTCTACCATGGTGAATATCTGGAGCTAGCATCTGCTATTGTCTCCGCCTTGATATTGGCCAAGGGGATTGCCTCGGGGTATCGGGTGGCATAGTCCACCACTGTAAGGATGTATTTCTTCCCTGAGGGGCTGGGCCGACTAATGGCCCCACTATGTCTACTGCCACTCGGCTAAAGGGTTCCCCAATAATGGACAGGGGATGGAGGGGAGCTTTCGTATGATCACCTGTCTTTCCTACCTTCTGGCAAACCTCACAGGATTTATAGTATTCCTTAATATCGGCTGTAATGCCTGGCCAGAAGAAGTTTTGAGTCAAGCGGTGGTGGGTCCTTTGCTTTCCTAAGTGGCCGGCTAAGGGGATGTCATGCCCTATGTTCAGTAGGTTGGACTGAAACTTCTTCAGTACGACCAGCTGGTGTTTGGGCACCGGTCCTTTTCTCCTCTTGGAGATCCGGTACAGTAGCTCTCCCTCCCACTGGAACCATTCATCTCTGGGGCCCCTTACCGGTCTCAGTAAGGGGCTAGGGTCAGGTTTCTCAAGGTTTCTTTGGCAAAGTCAGAGGTGGTCGCCTAGGAGGGGGTGTCAGTAAGTTCGGGGTTAGTGGGGACGGGCAGTCGGGGGAAAGGTAGGAGTCGGGGTGGTAGGTCTTACCTGGGTCCCCAGAGATGGAGAGGTGACTTGGCATCTGGCCTGCTGGCGGGTAGTCACTGAGCAGGTATCCAGAGAGGCATCCCCCACAAAGGCGGACACAAGGTGGCTGAGGTCATTTCCCAACAGGACCTCGGCAGGGATGTAGTGCATAACCCCCACTTCTATATTGTGGGAGTCGGTTTTCCAGTCCAAATGTACCCAGGCTGTAGGAATCCTGAGGACCTCACCTCCTGCTACCCCCACAGCAAGGGTGCGCCCAGTGCAGCCTGAGGGGGGAACGAGGTGAGGTTGGATCAAAGAAACGGTGGCCCCCGTATCTCTCATTCCTTGAGCTGCCTGCCCATTGACCCAGACAACTTTCTGGTGTTGTTGTCAGTTGTCTTGGTCCATTAAGCTGACATGGTGCAAGACACCCACTTCTTCTCCTGTCCACTCAGCATAGGGGTCGGAGCTCGCTGTATCGGCACAATGGGCAGCGACCTGATAGGTGCAGGCTTGACGAGACCCCCATGAGGTTGAGGCAGGGTTCCTTGGCGGCTGGGCTGGGGGGTTTCGTTGTCTGACTGGGCAGTTCCGTATAACATGTCCGTGGTGTCCCCACCCATAACACCCCCGGGAATTGCTGCTCCTGGCCGGGTAAACAGGGGGCGGCTGGGTCTGTGGCTGCTGAAAGACCATTGGGGTCGGGCTGGGGCTGGAGCAGAGCAGGTTGCTGGCCGTGCTTGGTCAGCTGTTCTGGGTCCCTTGTCTTTTACCCAGTCCCTTATCTCTGCTGGGGTGTGGTTGTAGAACTGCTCCAGGAGGATGAGTTGAACAGCTTCGTCTAGGGTGGTGATGTGGCACCCAGCAACCCAGGAGTTCAAGGATCTAGCTAAGCAGTGGGCAAACTCGGTATATGGCTGCTCCTCTTGTCTCTGTAGTCCCCTTAATTTTAGCCGGTGAGCCTCTGGGGTGAGTCCATACCAAGCAAGGATGCGCTCCTTCACCCGATGATAGTTGCCTTGATCTTCGGAGGGGACAGTGTGGAAAGCCTCCAGGGCCCTACCGGAGAGTTTCCCAATTAAGATAGTAACCCTATCAGCATTAGTGACCCCATGCATCCGGCACTGGGTCTCGAACAGCTGTAGGTAGCGTTTGATATCCTCGCTCCCATCATCCTGGAAGGTTCGGAAAGCCTTGTGAGGTAGTTTCTTGGGCCGGGAAGGGGGGTCCAGGGGATCTGGCATGACCCCCCCTATAGACTTCTGAAGCTCCAACATGTGTATCTTGTTGGCGTCAGTCCCTATCTGAGTAATGATCTCCTCAGGGGGTTTAGGTCCATAGAGAGCCAGTTGCTACTGTACCTGCTGCTGTTTGTTGGATGTTGTAGTCCCTGGAGTGGAGGCTGTACTGGGCTGTCCTCCGCTTTGCTCGCTGTCCGACCCACCAGCCTGTTCGCTAGCCCGATCGTCCTTCATCAGTTTGGCTATGAGCACTGCCTTTGACTTGTTGCTGGCGACTTTCCCTCTAGTCTGCAGCAATGTTCTCAATTCTTCCGGAGCCCATGGTACTGCTCCATCCGGCAAGATCTTCAGTTGGTGGTTTGGACGTTCCAGGTAGACGGAAGCATCCCACCGCTGCCAACCAATGTGATGGACTCCCCGCTACCCCGACTGGGTAGCGCCATCGACCGGGTCCTTCCTCTGCCTGGAACAAGTGACTATGTAGCCCAGGAAAGTGATTCTAGCAGGAGCCCACCCAAATAACTAGACAGACTAGCATTCAGGTGAAAACAGAACTGACTTTATTGGGACAACACACAGCTTTTATACATACAATCTCATCTTAATAACACAGGAGACAATGCCACAGTTTTCCCGCCATTCCCGCCCCTCCAGACTGACCGGCGGCTCCATAGCAACCATAGTCCCACAGAATCCTAGGACACAGTGGTGACGGTTTTGGGGTGATCCCGGGGAGCGGCAGCACTTCCAGGGTGTCATTTGAAAGCTCTCTGTCCCCAGATGCCGCAGTGCAAAAAGTGGTGTGATTCGTTATTGGGGACCGGAGATGCAGCCCGTTGAAGTTATGGGAGTAGGGGTGTCCAAACCCCCGGTTCCCAAAGCAGCTCCCCTCCGGTAATTCCCCCAGCTCTTGTCCTCCCTAGGGGCTACTAATCCCCAAAAGAGTGGAGCTCTGGGGCACATGGTTGCTGGAGCGACCAGGGGTAAAGTTAGCGGGTGTCCTGCTGTCCTGTGGCCGACCAGGAGTTCCAGGAGCCTGGACAGCCTGAGAGGGGTTAGGCTGGTGTCCATGGTGAGGCGGCGGACCGGGAGTTCCAGGGGCCTGGCCAGCCTAGGAGGCTTTTCCTGGTCATACACCAGCTTTTCACAAGACAAGCAAACCAAAGCTTCCAGGGATTGTGGTTGCTCTGGGGGGCCCAAAACCACTGAGAAACAACAGGGGTGAGGTTGTAGGGGGTGGGGGGTAAGGGTTGAGCCCCTGCAGCCCAGTATCCGTGACACTCTCAGTTCAACTTTATTGTCGCTAACTTGTATTACAAATGAGTTGCACCCTAGTACAAATATCTGATCAGCGTTACAGCTATTACTTTACTAGCGTCAGCTGAACAGCAACATGATACTTTGGCTATTGGGGAATATAGATACATTTAAGTCAAACTTTATATACTAAGTATCATAAACAGCTTTATATGCGACAGAGAAGAGAAACAAGAATTATATTCATGGAGATTTAAATATAGGATTTATTATATATCATTATGAGATAGACTCATATTATATGTGCTTGGTCACTTTTTGCAATTATAGCTGAAAATATTTACTACATAGAAGGACTTCTACTATATATTGTTAACTATATTTTGAGATTGTAGTTACATATTATCCATTATACAAGTTAACGAGATAGATAATCTCAGATCTCAGTGGTAAATATACACTGGTGAAACTTAGACCAAATCTATTCAGACATAATGATTCCTGTGACCTTAACAGTATACTACATATAATATATATTAGCTAATCGAGTATATACAATTAATCCCCGAGAAAGATATAATCAGACGTACTGAATTAATAGCCTCCCTTTCAACCTACAAGTATTTTACCGTATATGATTTTCACTATCTAAATAAATACAATGAACAAAAGATTTTGATTTTAGTGGAAATACTTTGTACTGTAAATGTGTAAAAGAGGAAATATACTAACCCATTTATAAATACGATCTTATGAAATCATCCACATCAGGGAATTACATACTCCTAATTATGATTAACATCACTATAATATAGATCCTCTGGCATCAGGTAATGTTTCATTTATTATACATAACGATAATTTGTCCAAGCTTATAAGCCGATATTCCACTCCATAGATTCCTGGTACTTTTTATATGTTCAGGAGGAAAATCTAACAATTTATGTAATTTATGACTATGGATTAACATTCACATCCTAGGCCATTTTTTTATAATAAATATAGATTGACTACCCCATATTTCACTAGGAGCCACACAGTGTATATCCAAGTATTCGGAAGCTTTATTTTCCAATTCCTACCGCCACCTCTTTTAAGTCTAGAGTTCTTTCCTGTGTTTTTAATGTATGTGTGTCCATTATTTAAAAAAATATTTCTTAATAAAAGTTAATTTTTTAAATAAAAATAAAATAATTTTCCCTCTTGGGATTCTGCCAATTGTTACACTCTGGGAGTCTGGATCTAGTTAATTTTTGAGGGAATTTGAGTGCTTTCAATGTGTACACTTTGTCTGCAATCATGCACTGCTTTCTAGTAAATTGTATCCAGTACACAGCACCAAAGGCGACACAATCCATTTCAGACTACAGTGGTACATACAAGTACAGTGTAGTAATATATACATTGCTATAGCCTATTCCCTCTTACTTTCTGAGTAGTGCCATTGGGTTTCTTTTTGTAACAAAAATTCTGATGTTGACTGTCCCTTTAAGAAACATCCTGGTCAGTGCACTGAACTATGCCAGTGAAAAAGGGCTGAGGGACAGCCTAAAACATGTTTGGCATGTTGTGCTCCATATGATAAGGAATATCACTGGATATGTACTTATGTTTATGGATTATTTCTACATGCTTTTGTTTTGAAACTTGTACGAATAAAGGACTATTGGCCAGATTACAAGGGAAGCACTAATTAACTCTTCTGCTTGAGCATTAACTACGATAGAAGTTCGGCTTTTTCAACTAGTTGGGTTGTGCTGGCATTATGAGTTGAAAGTAAACAGTTTTTGCTCACACGCTAGCCTGACAAGTGCAAAAAGGCAAACTTAGAATATTGCGTGCACGACTTCCGGTGGGTGGGCCAAGAATGAAGGCGCGAAGTGAGCGTTCTGAGCGCTGAAGCCCTAACTGCAACTGCAGACCCTAGGCCTAACTAAGCCGGGTTACCTACCCCCCCTCCAACACGCTTGTTACCACATAAGGCCTGCTGGAAGCCATGACCTAACGGCAGATACGGTGCTGAAGTGGCGAAAGACCGACAAGTGGATGCGAGTGTAAAAAAGCTCTCCCCGGAAGCCCATCTCGGCTATTTTTTTGCCCAGTAGCGAGGGCACTAATTTCTTTTTGTGTTCTGGTGCCAAGACCCATGAGTGACCAAGTGAGATCTGCTAAAAGTGCTATAAAGAGGATCGGAAGGCTCAGTAAAAAAGATAAGTACTACAACTTAAACTTAATTTTACCTCTGGTTCATGGCTTGAGTGGCTTGTCTTAAGGGATAATATTGTATGCTAAAGGGCTAGTAAGACTGGGCTAAGTAAGTCAGAATGAAAACAGCCTGATGGATAACAGGAAAAATAAAATAATGTAATATACCCCAGTGAAGAAGCCTATAGCAGTTATAACAAGTGAATGAGCAAAATTTGGGATATACTTTCTATGAGGATAAAGGAAAGAAGGAAAAGAGATATATAACAGCTGGCAATAATAGTATCTGCAAATACTGCATGGTTTGTAAGTCTGGGATGCTGTGCTTGTTAAATGGCAAATCAGTTGTTGAACTGTTATTCAAGCTTTACAGAGCATAGCCCAGTGAAGAGGCCGACAGAGTCCTAATATTTAAAGAAAAAAAGAGAGAGGAGAAAAAAAAAGGGGAATTGTGTTGATTGTGAAGCTATATTTTGGAGACAATATTTCTGTGTATGAATTTGCTACAAATGAATGCAAGGTAACCGAGTCTGGGTTTGTGACAAGGATGAATGTCTATTTTAATAAGTAAAGGCAAGTCTGTTTTCATCCCAGTGAAGAACCTGTACTCTCTTGACTGGGTTGTTATAAAATTCGGTCTTGAAAAGGAAAGCTAAAGGAAAAAAAGGGAAAAAAGAAACAGAAGAAAACAGGGGAAAAAGAACAAAAAAAACCCCAAAAACTCTCCAATAAATCTGGAGGAGTTTTTTGTAATTTACTTGGTACGTGAGAGTTTGTTTATTTCACCTTTTGTATGAGAACCAAGCTATATAAGTCTGGGAGGTGCTATTCATAGCATGCTGGACGGTATAATGGTGGAGGAAGCTATATAGTTTATAACCCAGTGTAGATACCTGAAAGTCGCTAAAAGGTGAACTGTGTTGCCTCTGACTCTTTTGATTTCGATATTGGCAAATCTTTCCCTATTCTAATGAAAATGTGTATTTTACTAATCATATGTTGGATATTTTGAAGAATAGCTTGATGTTGCTTACCCTAAGAATTTCCCTTGGAAAGGTTTACATTTCTGGATAAGGAAATGTTTTGAGGAAAAGATAATATATCCTATGAAAAGGTGTATAAGGGAATAAAGGGTGAGAAAGGGGAAAGGAGAGGGGGTAAAAAAGAAAAGAAGGGAAAGAGAAAAAGAAGGGGAAAAATTTAAGGAGAAGAATAGGCCAAATATTTTGCATAGGCCTAGAGGACTAATATGTAATACTGCACTTTTAGAGATTCAAATTGGGTGTATAGACTATAACTTACTAAGAACCGCTAATGATAATAATGTTGTAGATTCTATACAAAGGGCTGATTGTAACTTATTGCTGTTAATATATAATGTCTGAGGTATAAATGATTAAATGAATAATGATACTGTTTAAGTACTAATATGTGTAGGAGCTAAAAAAAAAAGAGAAAAAGGAAAGGAAGGAGAAGATTGGGAAAGGAAAGAAAAAAGAAAATGAAAGAAGGGGGAAAGAGGAAAGTAAAGAGAGAAGAAAAGAAAAAAAGAAAAGGAGAAGGGGAAGGAAAAAGATTAAGAGCAAAACGATAATTAAGCAGATTTCTTTGTTCCTTGTCATAGGATTATAAATTGAGTTGAAGGTTGATCTTTCCTTCATAAGCAGTAACTCTTAGGAGAGATAAGAGCTATAGTTAAAGTGCAATTTATGCTGTAATTTGTCTCTATTTAGAAAATCTTAAAGGTGTGTTTTCTCTCAGGGTTTTTTTTTAATGAGAACACATTTTTGCCACTTATACATTACACAAGTTTCACTGACACTGTGAGAATTGCTGATTTCCTCAGCATCCAACTTAATATTTTCACCTTTTTTTTTTTTTCCCCACACTTCATCACTTTTTGTGTTTTTATTTTTGCATACACGTTTTCACGTTTGTAAGTCCTCCCAACAATTCACTTCACTTTTTTCTTTTGTTCTCATATGGAGTAATATATATACATAATCTTAAAGAAAAGTCTCCAATGATGACTTACAGAAATAAAGAGAGAAATAAAAATAATGTTGAAAGTTCCTCAGTAGAGGCAGGAGAACCACTGGCCACTAATCAAGAGGCACATACACTAATAAGACAAATGTCTAATCTATTTCTTCCTCAATTTGAAAATATAAGGAAAGATATATCTGAATTAGCTAATGAGTTAAAACAATATAACTCCAGATTAACAGAGACAGAGGATGGAATATCATACCTTGAAGACCAGGTAGCGTTAAAAGAATCTGTTATTAATGTTCTGGGTCAACAAGTATCTAAATTACAAGACAGATTAGACTCCTTAGAAGATATATCTAGACAGAGTAATATTAGAATATTAGGTATCTCTGAAAAATTTAAGAATGAAGAGCTAGAAAAATTAGTGTCCCAAGAGCTTCCAAAATGGCTACAAATGTCAATAGAAGATAAGAAAATAATAGTCGAAAGAGCCCACAGAATTGGCACTAGGATTCAAAAATCTCAAAATGAAAGAATAAGTAACCCCTACCCACGCCCAGTAATTGCAAAATTACTTAATTACCAAGATAAGGTAGAGTTAATGAAACATTATAAAAAATTGAGAGATCCTTTGATAATAGATGGGTTTAAGAGTATGCTGTTCCAGGATTTCTCCTTGGAAACAGCTGCAAAAAGAAAACCTATGACTCAAGTATGTAATCAAGTCAACCAAAATGGGTTTAAAGCTTATCTAGTTTACCCAGCTATATTAAAGATTGAATGTAAAGAAAGGGATAGATCATATGACAATTTATCAAAGGCAAAACATTTTTGCTATGATTATTTTAAAAAGGATTGCTAAAGATAAAAAAGCCTTAAGAATACATACGGTTAAGAGTATGGGTAATATTGTTATATTTCCTGAGCCCGATAATTCGTAGCTTGACCACTAAACTGATTTTGTTAACTGTAACTGGAATGTTTTTTTTCTGGATGATTTTTATGATGACAAATATAAGTAAGAAAAGAAGAATTTTATTATGAGGAGGTTTATTTTATTCTGCGAAAATGATATGTACTTTTATAGTTTTAATAAACAAGTTTTACCCCTTAAGAGATTTACTATAAAGCAAGTAGTATGCCTTATAAAGGTTTTTCCCCCCTCTCTCTTGTCTCCCTCCTTTCTCCACCGGGATTTCCCCCTATTTGTCGCTTTAAGATGAACAATAAGTCTATAAAATACTCCCAAGTAATAAACTACTAACTGTTACTTCATGGAATGTAGCGGGTATCTCATCACCAATTAAGAGAAAAGCAATATCTCATCACCAATTAAGAGAAAAGCAATTCTTAAAAATCTAAACAATTTTAATTCAAATATTGCATTATTGCAGGAAATAAGATTAAAAGAAATCGCTAAGCTGAAAACTAACTGGGTGGGAGAGGTTTATGCTACACCACGTTTGAGCAGAGTAGCCATGTTAATCAATAAGAAACTGGAACATAAAATATTAAAATGTATTTTGGATCCAGAATCGTGTTCTATAATTCTACAAATACAAATTAAAAGCTTTATTATGATTATTTGATTGTAATGTCTATGGTCTGAATGAGTTCAAATTAAAATGTTGGCATAACCTTCAAGCTAAATTGACTGAATATACAAATGCTAATTTAATAGTAGCTGGTGATTTTAATTTAACCCTGAAATTCCCTATAGATAGATATAGCCCTAACACTAGAAGATATTATTATAGACTTAAAAAAGAAGCAGAAGTCTTTAAATCTTTCCGAAAGATGTTGAAACTTCAGGATATTTGGCGTTTGCAAAATCCTGATGAGAAAGCCTATACCTGTATGTCTAAAAGTTTTTTATCTTTATCTAAGATTGATCTATTTATGGTAGCCGAGTTTTTTGTGAAACAAGATACCTTAGCTGAAATTAAAGATTTTACAATATCAGATCATGCCCCAATTGTATTAAATGTTCCTCTTGTAGGGGCACTGACTGAAATTAAAAGAAACAATTTTTTCTTCCCCAACTATATGAACAATAACTCATCATTTATAGAGTGGCTTAAAAAAGCATGGAATGAATTTTTATTAAATAATAAAGAATATAGCCAGAGAAAAGAGATTTTGTGGGAGACAGCAAAGGTGGTATTAAGAGGAGACATTATAATCTAAATGATCCAGTTCAAGAAGAAGGTTAATGCAAGGGAGCTACAAATGACTAATCAGCTATCAAATAAATTTAATAAATATCTATTGGATTCGTCTTAAGCTAACTGGTCAGAATATATTAGTTCAAAACAGGAAAGAGATGTGTTTCTAATTCAAAAAGCATATAGAGAGGATCTAAAGAGTAGAGCAAGATTAATTAAATTTGGTAACAAAACAGGGAGTTAACTGGCAAAAATTACCAAGCTAACTAAAAAATCAAATATAATAGGTGCTATTAAAAAAGAGGGGAAAATGGTGACTAATACTAAAGACCTATGTCTAATTTTTTTTTAGGTCTTCCAAAAGTTCTATAAGGCTGATGGGATCCATCAGGACAATAAGAGAGAATTCTGGAAGAATTTGATTATACAAAAATTAGCTAATGAAAGTTTAGAGAAAATAGAAATAGGAATCAAGAATGCTGCTTATAATAAAGCCCCTGGGCCGGACCAACTACCTTCTGAATTCTATAAAATATTAGTTAAGGAGGTCACTCCTCTATTAACTGATCTGTTTAATCTATATTATTCCGGTAATAGTCCAATGTCTAAAATTTTTACGAAAGCAACTACCACCTTGATTTTTAAAAAAGGGAAAACCGCTAACCTGATTGATTCATATAGGTTAATTTCGCTACTAAATACTGACTATAAAATATTGGCCACAATAGAAGCCAACAGACTTAAAGATGTCATGAATAATATTATTTCAGCAAATCAAGCAGGTTTTATGAAAACTAGATCCTCCACTTTAAATATCAGGAAAACATGTGCAATATTGGACTATTTGGGGAATGATGGAGACTGGGAAAATAAAAGTGAAATGGATGATTTGGCTTTGATAAGAATCGATGCTGAAAAAGCTTTCGATGCAGTCCAGTGGGACCATCTATTCTCTACCCTGAATAATTTTGGTTTTGAGGGAAACTTTCCTAAATATATTAAATCTGTTTATGATAGTCCCCTCTCTACTATCTCAATAAATGGGATGCTTACACCGGAAATTAGCTTGGGTAGCGGCACACGACAGGGATGTCCCCTTTCCCTTTATTATTTAATTTAGTAATTGAACCATTAGCTATAAAATCAAATCAAGTTATACAGGGAATTGTATGTAATTCAGTAGAAACAAAGATTCTTTTATATGCAGATGATGTTATTGTTTTTTTAAGAAATACAAAAAATAATATTCTTATGGATTTTCTTAACAAATTTTGGCCCTTTACAGGATATAAAGTGAATATGACTATCACAACTGCCCCACAAACACAATCAGAATTAGACACCCTAGATGAGCTAATGGATAAATACTTCGGGGACGTCACTCTCCCTTCTCTTACAGAGGAGGAAAAACTTGATCTAGCTTCCCCCTTCTCTGAAGAAGAATTACACTTAGCAATCAAAGATATGCCGACAGGCAAAAGCCTGGGCCCAGATGGCTATACCTCTAGATATTACAAACTGCTTAGCAAAACATTATCTCCTCACTTATTAAAACTCTTTAACTCCCTGAGGGACAAGCCCACCCTATCTAAAGCTCTACTGGAAGCACACATCACAGTTATTCCCAAACCAGGGAAGCCAGCCAACTGTCCCGAGAACTTTAGACCCATCTCCCTCATAAATTCGGATATGAAACTAGCCAAGATCCTTGCTAATAGATTGAATACATATCTACCAAAACTGATTTCCACAGACCAATCTGGCTTCATCCCAGGCCGAGAGGCCTGTGACAACACTATTAAAATACTGCAATTGATTAATCATGCTAAATTGTCACAAACTCCTATGGTCCTCTTTACGACCGATGCGGAGAAGGCCTTCGATAGGGTGCGTTGGTCTTTTCTGTGTCGGTCAATGACATTGATGGGAGTCCCAGAACCCTTCCTTAATTCGGCTATGGCTTTGTACTCCTCCCCAAACGCAAAGGTTAGAATAAATGGCACTCTCTCTGAGTCTTTTGGAATCAATAACGGCACTAGACAGGGCTGTCCCTTATCCCCCCTTCTATTTGCTATCTCCATTGAGATACTTGCCCAGAAAGTAAGGGAAAACACAGAGATCACAAGAATAATGGTGGGAGAGAAAGAGTATAAGCAGGCCCTCTATGCTGATGACGCACTATTTTCACTAACAAGAGCGGAGACATCTATTCCGGCATTGTTAACGGAGATTCATAATTATAGCAAGATATCCAATTTTCACCTAAACATCTCCAAATCGGAAATTCTCAACATTAACACCAACCCCATTCAAGTACAACAATTAAGTAGTATTTATAACATCCCCATCGCCCAACATAAACTGAAATACTTAGGGATTAATCTTACCCGCACCAATCAGGATTTATACAAACTAAATTATAACAAATTAAAAACGGAAATAATCAGAGACCTATCAGTTTGGAAAAATAAAAAACTTTCATGGCTTGGGAGGATCGGAGTTCTGAAAATGAACGTCCTCCCTCGCATTTTATATCTCTTCCAAACCCTTCGAATACAGCTTCCTGTAGGATATATCAGTCAACTACAAAAAGCATTTGAGCAGTACATATGGAATGGCGCTAGACCTAGGGTACCCAGGAAAACCATGTATCTTTCTAGGGACAATGGAGGTTTGGGGGTTCCATGTTTACAAACATATAAATATGCCATCTCTCTCCAACATATAGTAGAATGGGGACATAACTCGCAAGATAGGGACTGGATAAATATAGACAGACAACTCTTTAAAGTTAATAATGTAGCAGTGTTATCTTGGATGCCTCGACAACAAAGACCTAAGGTAATTGAAAAATATCATGTTACAATAGGAATCTTATCAGACTGTGATAAACTTGTGTCTACTAGTACCCACATCTCCTCGATAGAAGGCCCATTAACACCGATTCTAGAACATACTGATCTCCCATACCACCGCTTAGGCTTTACCAAAACACAACCATACAGTCTTAGACTAGGATCGGTTTATTATCTTTCAGAAAATGGTAGAATCAAAACACAATCCGAACTAGAGGGGGCCCACGGGGAGATATTCTCCTCATGGCTTCATTACCACCAACTAATCCACTTTGTCTCCCACCATAAAAACAGAGAACTGCTAGGCAGGAGGCTCACACCATTTGAGACACTATGCACTTCCACGTTAGCCCCGACGCATTTAATCTCTAAACTTTACAAAATAATTTCCAACTCTGAAGCGGCAGACCCCCCCTCATACACATACTCTTGGAATAAAGACCTAGACTGTGAAATAGACATAGATACCTGGCGCAGGGCCTTTAAATTAATCAAAAAGTCTTTGGTTTCGGCATTAACTCAAGAAATCCACCTAAAATTTTTGTGCAGGTGGTTCTTAACCCCGATACGCCTCCACAGGATTTTCCCAAGCCTAAATAATACATGTTGGCGGAGCTGCGGAGAAGAAGGTTCTATTCTCCACATTTGGTGGTCATGTACCCGATTACTTGACTTCTGGCCGGCTATATTGAGATGTCAGAGATTCTTGGAGTTGTGATTCCCCATAATCCTAAAGTTATTCTGTTCCTTGACCTCCCTGAAACAGAGGGAATAGGTAAACGACCGTTACTCCTAGTTATGATCTCTGCCGCTAAAAAACTCATTCCAAAATATTGGAAATCCCAGACAGTGCCCACTCGGGAAATGTGGAGAACTGCGGTATCCGATCTTCTCTCATTAGAGAGATATCATTTCCTAAAAACGCATAATTTGGAAACTCATGAATTGATGGTGGCGAGATGCCAAGGGAAAATATAATTATTTTTTTTTAAAAAAAAAAATTTAAAATTTTTTTTTAAATTTTTTTTTTCTCCCTTCCTCCCTTCTTTCTACTTTAACTTCCTGCCCTCCTTCAACAAACCCGTATTTCTATCCCTCTTCCCTCTTCCTTTTCACAGTACTCCCTTTTCTCTCTTCTTGTTCCTTAAAAAAGCGAGACTTTGGACAGCTGTCGCTGTCAAAGTTCTGAAAAATTTAAAACCTGAATAAACACCATGAGAAAAGTTTGCATATATCCTTTCTATTATAATTATTTATACGTATTCTCATGCCTATATATTATATGAAGAATTGGACAATAACGATTTGGAAAAATGTAAACATGGCTATGTTGATTTTCTAGATTTGTAAACCCTGTATGATTTTCGATCCATGTTCTGTATTAAGCTGATTTTGATGTAACACCTTATTGTCTTTTTCAATATAACAATAAAAATTAAAAAAAAAAAAAAAAAAAAAGTGAATATGACTAAGTCGGAATTTATGTGGATCAGAAAAAACTAAAAATTCTTCCCAAAATATCTTATTTAAGAAGTTGATAAAATATTATATTTAGGTATCTGGCTCAATAGGAACCCAGCTAAATGGTATGAGGAAAATTATAATTCTATTTTTGGTAAACTAAATAGCTCTTTAGAATCCTGGAAAAAGCTCCCTGTGTCTTTATCTGGAAAAATCAATTTGGTGAAAATGGTTTTGTTTCCAAAACTTTTATATAAAATACAAAATGTGCCCCTATTAATTAAAAAGAAAGATATTAAAGGGACATTAAACACTCATTTTTTCTTTGCATAAATGTTTTGTAGATGATCTATTTATATAGCCCATAAAGTTTTTGTTTTTTAAAAATGTATAGTCTGATTTTAAGACTCCTAACCAAGCCCCAAAGTTTTATGAGAATACCGTCAGCTACCTTCTCCAGCTTGCTCCTGCAAAAGAAGGGGGAGGGGGGAGTGTCTTATTTCCCACTTGCAGTGTGCTTTCCGGCTACCTTTTCAACAGAGCTAAACTGAGAGCTTTTAAGTAAGTTTTTAAACAGTTTTATACTGGATTTTTATATCAGTATCTGTGCATCTTATTCTTTATAGTAGTGTCTATACATGCAGTTATATGAAAATGAGTGTATACTGTCACTTTAAGCTTTTTAGTAAAGGTCTAACCAATTTTTTGGGGGGTAAAAAGAAAGTCAGATATTCTATTCTATTATATTGCAAGACTATAATATTGTCTGTTTAGTTAAGATAGCAGCCGAATCGCTCCTAGGAGAAAATTATTTCTCTTGTAAGATGTATTGAGTCCACGAATTCATCCATACTTGTGGGATATTCTCCTTCCCTACAGGAAATGGCAAAGAGAGCACCCACAGCAGAGCTGTCTATATAGCTCCTCCCTTAGCTCCACCCCCAGTCATTCTCTTTGCCTGTTTAACTGCTAGGAAGGGTAAAGTGAGTGTGGTGACAAAAATGTTAGTTTTTATTTTCTCAAGTAAAAGTTTGTTATTTTAAATGGTACCGGTGTGTACAAGGGATGAAGATTTCTGCAAGGAGGATGATGATCTTAGCATTTTGTAACTAAGATCCACTGCTGTTCTCACAAGGGCTGAAGAGTACAGGAAAACTTCAGTTGGGGGAACAGTTTGCAGGCTAAACTGCATTAAGGTATGTTAAGTCTATTTTTTTCTAGACAGACTGTGTTATTTCTAGAAAAGGCTGGCAATATCCCCATGAGGGAAAGGTAAGCTGTATTCAGTAAAAGAGGAATCCAAGCTTGCATAAAGGGCTCATAGTTACTGGTGACACTAATAGGAAAAAACGTTTTGGTTTAATTACAAATATAATGTTTTTTGAGGGACTTTAAGGGGTCTTTGTGGCTTGTTTAAGGGTTATTAACCCACATGGCTAGTTTAAAAAACACTCTGTGGTGTTTCATTTAGGCCCCATAACATCGAGTGAGGTGGAAGGGGCCTATTTTCAGTTGCACAGTTTATTTACCTCAGAAGCATCCAGCTACTTCTCCAGAGATTCCTGCTGTATTTGAGGGCTGTAAAGAGGTTTTTTCCCCCACAAATCATTCCTAAAGGGCAGGTAGGCGCCACAGCAGAGCTGTGGCAAGGTGCTGAACGTTATTTTACCGGTTTTGACGTTTTTTCAATCCGGTTTTTACATTAAGGGGTTAATTGTTTATTTGCAAAGTTACTAAGGCTTTATGATGCTACTGTAAAAATTTTGTTTTGTTTACTGCTTTTTTTTACTGTTTTGCAGAGTTTTTGCAGCTTTTTTTCTCTTAAAGGCAGAGTACCGTTTTTGTTTAAAGTGTTATTTTCTTTGATTAAAGTGTTTTCCAAGCTTGTTTGTTTCATTACTAGCCTGTTTAACATGTCTGACACCAAGGAAAATCCTTGTTCTATGTGTTTAGAAGCCATTGTGGAACCCCCTCTTAGAATGTGTCCCACTTGCACTAATATGTCTATAAATTATAAAGAGCATATTTTAGCACTTAAAAATATTGCAATAGATGATTCCAGTTAGAAGGAAATGAGGGTTTAGCATCTAGCTCTCCCCAAGTGTCACAACCAGTAACGCCCGCACAAGTGACGCCAAGTACCTCTAATGCGTTAAATTCATTTACTTTACATGACATGGCCATAGTTATGAATAAAACCCTCACAGAGGTTTTCTCTAAACTGCCTGGTTTACAAGGAAAGCGTGACAGCTCTGGGTTAAGAACAAATGCTGAGCCGTCTGACGCTTTAGTAGCCGTATCCGATATACCCTCACAATGTTCTGAAGTAGGGGTAAGGGATTTGTTATCTGAGGGAGAGATTTCGGATTCAGGAAAGACGCTCCCTCAGACAGATTCTGATATGACGGCCTTTAAATTTAAGCTTGAACACCTCCGCTTATTGCTCAAGGAGGTATTAGCTACGCAAGACGATTGTGACCCTATAGTGGTCCCAGAGAAATTGTGTAAAATGGACAGATACTTAGAGGTTCCTGTTTACACTGATGTTTTTCCAGTCCCTAAGAGGATTGTCACTATTGTTACTAAGGAGTGGGATAGACCAGGTATTCTGTTCGCTCCCCCTCCTGTTTTTAAGAAAATGTTTCCCATATCTGACACCATACAGGACTCATGGCAGACTGTTCCTAAGGTGGAGGGAGCTATTTCTACTCTTGCTAAGCGTACAACTATACCTATCGAAGACAGTTGTGCTTTCAAAGATCCTATGGATAAAAAATTAGACAGTCTCCTAAAGAAAATTTTTGTTCATCAAGGTTTTCTTCTCCAACCTATTGCATGCATTGTTCCTGTAACTACTGCAGCTGCTTTCTGGTTTGAGGCTCTAGAAGAGGCTCTCCAGGTGGAGACTCCATTAGAGGATATTATGGATAGAATTAAGGCCCTAAGTTGGCTAATTCTTTCATTACAGATGCCGCTTTCCAAATGGCTAAATTAGCGGCAAAGAATTCAGATTTTGCCATTTTAGCACGCAGGGCGTTATAGCTTAAGTCTTGGTCTGCTGATGTGTCATCAAAATCTAAGTTGTTGAACATCCCTTTCAAAGGAAAGACCCTATTCGGGCCTACACTGAAAGAAATTATTTCAGACATCCCTGGAGGGAAAGGCCATGCCCTCCCTCAGGATAAAACAAATAAGATGAGGACCAAACAAAATAATTTTCGTTCCTTTTGGAACTTCAAAGGTCCCGCTTCAGCTTCCCCTGCAGCAAAGCAAGAGGGGAATTCTGTCCAATCCAAGTCAGTCTGGAGACCTAACCAGGCTTGGAACAAAGGTAAACAGGCCAAGAAGCCTGCTGCTGCCTCTAAGACAGCATGATGGGGTAGCCCCCGATCTAGTAGGGGGCAAGAGATGTTCACGATTCCTGGGCTTTAGAAATTGTGTTCCAAGGATATCTTCTGGACTTCAAAGACTCCCCCCCCCCCCCCAAGGGGGAGATTTCACATTTCTCAATTGTCTGCAAACCAGACAAAAAGAGAGGCGTTCTTACGCTGTGTAGAAGACCTACATACCATGGGAGTGATCCGCCCAGTTCAGAGAGCGGAACAAGGGCTAGGTTTTTACTCCAACCAGTTTGTGGTTCCCAAAAAGAGGGAACTTTCAGACCGATCTTGGATCTCAAAATTCTAAACAAATTCCTCAGAGTACCATCTTTCAAGATGGAGACTATTCGGACTATTATTCCTCTGATCCAGGAGGGTTAATATATGACTACCGTGAATTTAAAGGATGCGTATCTACACATCCCTATTCACAGAGATCATCATCAATTCCTCAGATTCGCCTTTCTGGACAGGCATTATCAGTTTGTGGCCCTTCCTTTCGGGTTGGCCACGGCTCCCAGAATTTTCACAAAGGTGCTAGGGTCCCTTTTGGCGGTTCTAAGACCGCGGGGTATAGCAGTGGTGCCTTATCTAGACGACATCTTAATTCAGGCGTCAACTTTCCAGCTAGCCAAGTCTCACACGGACATCGTGTTGGCTTTTCTGAGATCTCACGGATGGAAGGTGAACATAAAAAAGAGTTCTCTCGTCCCTCTCACAAGAGTTTCCTTCCTAGGGACTCTGATAGACTCGGTAGAAATGAAAATATTTCTGACGGAGGTCAGAAAATCAAAACTGTTAATCACTTGCCGAGCTCTTCATTCCATTCCTCGGCCATCAGTGGCTCAGTGTATGGAGGTAATCGGACTCATGGTAGCGGCAATGGACATAGTTCCTTATGCCCGCCTACACCTCAGACCACTGCAACTATGCATGCTCAAACAGTGGAATGGGGATTATGCAGATTTCTCTCCTCAACTGCATCTGGACCAAGAGACCAGAGATTCTCTTCTTTGGTGGTTGTCTCAGGACCACCTATCTCAGGGAATGTGTTTCCGCAGGCCAGAGTGGCTCATAGTAACGATAGATGCCAGCCTGCTAGGCTGGGGTGCAGTCTGGAAATCCCTGAAAGCACAGGGCACAGGGAATCTCTCCTCCCGATAAACATTCTAGAACTGAGAGTGATATTCAATGCGCTTCAGGCATGGCCTCAGCTAGCTGCGGCCAAATTCATCAGATTTCAGTCGGACAACATCACGACTGTAGCCTATATAAATCATCAAGGAGGAACACAGAGTTCTCTAGCGATGATGGAGGTAATAAAAATAATCCGATGGGCAGAGGATCACTCTTGCCATCTCTCAGCAATCCATATCCCAGGGGTAGAGAACTGGGAGGATTTCCATCCTGAGGTATTTGCCCAGCGGACTCAGCTATGGGGCACACCAGAATTGGATCTGATGGCGTCCCGACAGAACGCCAAACTTCCTTGTTACGGGTCCAGGTCCCGGGATCCCAAGGCGGTACTGATAGATGCTCTAGCAGTGCCCTGGTCCTTCAATCTGGCTTATGTATTTCCATCGTTTCCTCTCCTCCCACGTCTGGTTGCCAGAATCAAGCAGGAGAGAGCTTCAGTGATTCTGATAGCGGTTGCGTGGCCACGCAGGACTTGGTATGCAGACCTGGTGGACATGTCATCTGTTCCACCGTGGACTCTGCCAATGAGGCAGGACCTTCTAATCCAAGGTCCATTCAAGCATCCAAATCTAATTTCTCTGCGTCTGACTGCTTGGAGATTGAACGCCTGATTCTATCAAAGCGTGGTTTCTCTGATTCAGGCTAGAAAGCCTGTCACCAGGAAAATCTATCATAAGATTTGGCGCAGATATCTTTGTTGGTGTGAATCCAAGGGTTACTCATGGAGTAAGATTAGGATTCCTAGAATTTTGTCCTTTCTCCAAGAAGAATTGGAGAAGGGATTATCAGCTAGTTCCTTAAAAGGACAAATATCTGATTTGTCTATTCTTTTACACAAACGTCTGGCAGATGTCCCAAATGTTCAAGCGTTTAGTCAGGCCTTGGTCAGGATCAAGCCTGTATTTAAACCTGTTGCTCCACCATGGAGCCTAAATTTGGTTTTTAATGTTCTTCAAGGGGTTCCGTTTGAACCTATGCATTCCATAGATATTAAGCTTCTATCTTGGAAAGTTTTTTTTTTAGTAGCTATCTCTTCGGCTCGAAGAGTTTCTGAGTTATCTGCTTTACAGTGTGACTCACCTTACCTAGTTTTCCATGCAGATAAGGTGATTTTGCGTACCAAACCTGGGTTTCTTCCTAAGGTTGTTTCTAATAGGAATATCAATCAGGAGATTGTTGTTCCTTCTCTGTGTCCTAATCCTTCATCAAAGAAGGAACGTCTGTTGCACAATCTTGATGTGGTTCGTGCTTTAAAGTTCTACTTACAAGCAACTAAAGATTTCCGTCAAACATCTTCATTGTTTGTTGTTTATTCTGGTAAACGGAGAGGTCAAAAGGCTACGGCTACCTCTCTTTCCTTTTGGCTGAAAAGCATCATCTGTTTGGCTTTTGAGACTGCTGGCCAGCAGCCTCCTGAAAGAATTACTGCTCATTCTACTAGAGCAGTGTCTTCCACATGGGCTTTTAAAAATGAGGCTTCTGTTGAACAAATTTGTAAGGTGGCGACTTGGTCTTCGCTTCATACTTTTTCCAAATTTTACAAATTCGATACTTTTGCTTCTTCGGAGGCTATTTTTGGGAGAAAGGTTTTACAAGCAGTGGTGCCTTCCATTCAGGGTACCTGTCTTGTCCCTCCCTTCATCCATGTCCTAAAGCTTTGGTATTGGTATCCCACAAGTATGGATGAATCCGTGGACTCGATACATCTTACAAGAGAAAACAGAATTTATGCTTACCTGATCAATTTCTTTCTCTTGTGATGTATCGAGTCCACGGCCCGCCCTGTCTGTTTAAGACAGGTAGTATATTTTTAATTAAAAACTTCAGTCACCACTACACCCTACAGTTTCTCCTTTTTCTTCCTAGCCTTCGGTCGAATGACTGGGGGGGCGGAGAAAAGGGAGGAGCTATATAGACAGCTCTGCTGTGGGCGCTCTCTTTGCCACTTCCTGTAGGGAAGGAGAATATCCCACAAGTATAGATGAATCCGTGGACTCGATACATCACAAGAGAAAGAAATTTATCAGGTAAGCATAAATTCTGTTTTTACTTCTAAAGATTTGGAGCAATAGTGAGCCCATTTTCCTTAAAAGCATTACTACATTTAGATATAAAATCAATACTAAAAGAATGTAAGAACTTAAAAGTGATATATATTATAATAAGAGCTTGGCAAATCTTTTGTAAAAGAATTTGTCTAGATTTTAGGAAATCTAACTATCTTGAAATTATAGGAAATCCGCTCTTCCCAGAGGCAGTGAGATCTGAAGTCTTTTTTAGGTAGAGACAAGCAGGACTGGTATTTGTTTCACAAACAATGGTCAAATAAATGGAAATGAGACAATAAAGCTTTTTGAAGAATTAAGACAAGAATTTAAATTGATTTCTTTGCATATCTCCAACTTAGACACTGGCTGGTTGAACTGTGTTTCTGAAGACTCGCCAGAAACACAAGTTATAGAGCAGCGGTCTAAAAACCACTGCTCCATAACCCTGTCCACCTGCTCTGATGAGGCGGACATGAATCGCCACAATTCAACCCGATCAAGTACGATCGGGTTGATTGACACCTCCCTGCTGGCGGCCCATTGGCCACGGGTCTGCAGTGGGCGGCATTGCACAAGTAGCTCTTGTGAGCTGCTGGTGCAATGCTGAATACGGAGAGCGTATTGCTCTCCTCATTCAACGATGTCTGTCGGACCTGATCCGCACTGTCGGATCAGGTCCGACAGACATTTGATAATTCGGCCTCATAGAATCATGTCTTAAAATCTGTAGAATAGGAAACTACTCAATTAATAAATAATATAAGTGCTTAAGGAAGGAAGAGGGTGAATTAGGTATCAAGAATATGATTCTGAAATGGCATCTTAAAGGCTTAAAGTCAGTAGATGAAGAAATAATTAAGAATAGCCTAACCAATACTTGGAAGGCTACACAAGCAAGTAATTTCAGGGAAACGCATCTGAATATGATACATCATGTGTATCTAATGCCCTCCTTCCTCCATAGATGGAGATCAGATCTTAGTGATAAATGTATTAATTGTCAAAAGAGCTCAGCTGAATTGTTACACTATATATGGGATTGTCCCAAGATAAACCAATTTTGGAAGAGGGTCAATTATTGGCTAGTTAAGATTCTTCAAGAGAATTATACTATACAACTTGAATCAGTGATTTTTTCTTCTACCAAAACAAAATAGATATAGAAATAGAGATTTTATAAACTTTGCGATTCTAATAGGAAGGAACTTAATTACTAAAAAGTGGATTTAAAAAAAAAAGTCCTTCTTTTGCAGAGTTCGTGGAGAAAATGTATAACCTGTTAATCTTAGAACAATGTGCGACAGATCCTGGAAATTAGGCTAAAGTAAAATATTTTTTTAAGAAATGGGGAGACCTGATCAAATCTTATTCATTTGATATTCAGAAATCAATAATCCGGCCCTTCTATTATTCTTTATATGTACAAGAAGAAATGTTAAGAGGAGATCTCCCCCAATTTTGAGCTTGTTTAGAGGCTTGGGGTGAAGGCCTGGGAATGGGTGGTGGAGATTGGGGGGAGACATGGAGAGGTATAGAGGTGGGTCCTTTTTTTTTTTCTTCTTCCTCTCATCTCCTCATTTATTTAAGATATAAAGGTATGGTGATTATATTATAACTGTCAAACTTGGAAGGCTATAAAAGTTGGTTTATTTTCGCTGTTGAGAGTTTAAGTATCGATATCCTCTAAAGAATCTTCTTTGATGGGTCTTGTTTGTATTGTATTAAAATAAGAAGAAAAAAGTTCAACAATGTGCTATGAAGTGATATATACTTTTTTTTTGTGTGTTTTATTTGATTTCTCATGTTTGTTAATGCTTTTTTGAAATAAGTATTGCCTTTATAAAGCAAATAAGTGTATTGTGATTACATTGTTGAAACAATAAATATATATATATATATATATATATATATATATATATATATATATATATAAAGAATATTCCATGCACATAGAAGTCAATGGAGCAAAAAAGTGGGAAAAACCCTAACACCTTACTCGCCCGCAACCCGATCACTAATTCACATGTGCGCTAACCCAACATGAAAATATGAATATTTCACATTCCAATGTTCTTCACATACAGGAATATGTTCTATTTATTCATAAATAAATATTTCTATATATATCTGATGTTTTTTTTGGTACAATATATATAAATACCTTTATTATTATTATTATTGGTTATTTGTAGAGCGCCAACAGATTCCGCAGCGCTATAGATGATTATATAAAGGTATATATATATATATATTTCTTTCATATAGGTGGCAATAGTCCACAAGCTAGTTACTGATGGGATATACATTCCTACCAGGAGGGGGCAAAGTTTCCCAAACCGCAAATGCCTATAAATACAACTCCCACTTCACTCATACCTCAGTTTTAAAAATGTTGCCTCCTTAGGAGGTGGTGAAGCATGATGTGCTTGAAAAGGTTTGTCTGCCAATTCTTTGAAAGGAAAAATCTCTGCTTTTTCTGTTTTAGTTCACAGAAAGATTGCTAATCCTCCTGATGTTCACTGTTTCGTACAAGCTTTGACTCGTATCAAACCTGTTATTAAATCTATCTCTCCTCCTTGGAGTCTAAATTTGGTATTAAGGACTTTGCAGGCTCCTCCTTTGGAGCCTATGCATTCTTTGGACATCAAACTACTTTCTTGGAAAGTGTTATTTATCTTGGCTATCTCTTCTGCTAGAAGAGTTTCTAAATTTTATTACAAGACCAGAGACTCCTATTTTGCATATCTTTCTTTATACTACTCAATGCAGCATTTTAAAGTGATGATACAGAAGTGAATAAAACATTAAAACAATGCAGATAAAACATGGTAAACATAAGTAGCCAATGAAATGGGTACTTTTGAGAAAACAGAAAAAATGGACCAATAGGATGAGTCATAGCTTCCATAAACTGTCCAATACGTTCCCCAACTTCCTCTTTCTTTTGCTGCTCACTGCAGGATAAGTTTCATATTTGCTCTTATTATTACCTATATTATTGGTATTCTGTTAATTGTTTGTATATAAATAATTTCCCCCTTTGTATTATGTATATTTATTTTACAGTATTATACCTGTTATTTATGTTTTTTCTTTTACAAATTTTATTTTAATTTCAATATTTCTATTTTCCTTTATGATTGACTTTTTTCCCTGTTGCCTTCCTCCCTATGGCTACCGCCATGCTACCCGGCACTTTAATTTTCCCCTCTACCGTAGCTTCTTAATTTTACCTTTCTATTGCAAAGCTATTTTTTAGTTGTTACGACTTGTGCAGCCGTCCGCCATCTTACAGCGTCATCTCTTCTCTCTCTCTCTCTGTGTTCCCGCATCCTTTTTTCCCACCCTGTGATGAAGCCGTATTTCTCTCCCCTCACATCAGCTGGGCTCCTGTCACAACGAGTGCTTGTACCGGATACTCTTACAAATACTTAGTATCCGTTTTTTTGTCTAAAATAATATAAATCAGTTGCCACTAGATGGTGTTATAGCCTTACATTAATAAGTATTACATTTTATTCTGTTATTCAACAGGTTTGTAGGAAACAAATCATTCATTTATATAACGTTTTTTCCTACAACACTTTTGAGGTGTATGTTTTTATTGACTGAAGTTCTTTCTATACCAAATTTCATTTTTTCTTTAATATTTTAAAAAATATTTGTAACATTTCACAAATATCTGAACCTAATGAACCCCTTACTGCACAATCTGTGCAGTCTATGATTGACAACTCTATGGGGAAAATGATGTCTCATATGACTAAACTCCTTTCCCAACAGCCTAATCCTAAAGCCATTTTTAAAAGGAAAATACCTTTTTTCTGCATCTGTTTTAGAAAGCAAAAAATTACTTTCAAAGTCTCGTCAGACTCTGGCTGACACTTCAATTCCTGGCGGCAAAGGAAGAAAAACATCCGCAAAACCTCCCCCTAATCCCAAGGGGTTTACAAATGGGATCAAAAATTTCTGGGACATTATCTATGAAAAAATCTAAAAAGTGGTCTTATCTTCTAACTCTGATTCTTCTACCGAAGAATTATCCAACTCTGATTTTTAGGATGTATCGGATAATTTATCCTCAGATTCAGATTCCCCCAAAGCCAAAAAACTTAAAAAATCTCTCAAAAAATCTAAATCCTCAAAAAATGAGAATTCAAAATTTTTAGATTGTCTTGGTAACCCAAGATTTTGTGCAGATGACTTACACCACCCGAGATCCTCTGAATGGTGCCCTTCTTTAGATGTAGCCACTTTTATTGATTTCCAACTAAAATTCCCCCTCAAAAAGACTCTCGTAACAAAATGAGAGCTGAAAGCCCTCGTCCACTTCTTCCTAAGAATTCCTGCATAACTGCTGAAATTTATCCCAAAATTATTAAATTTATAGGAACCATGCCAAGACAAACTGTTAAACTCAGTTGGTCCAATTTCCAAACTTTTCGAAATTTCTGAACAGGCTGTATTGGAAAATTCCTCTTTAGACCCCTTTTTAGTTAGGGAATGGGTTCAAAGAATTCTTTCTTTTATTGGAAATGCTAATTCGGCTATAATCATCGAATGTAGAAAAAATATTCTACGAAAAATCGATCCCAAAATTTGTGACAATGCTAATAACGAATTAGACTCTGATTCTAATGGTCTTCTTTTTAGGGACTTTTTCCTAAAGGACCTTAATAACTACATTAATACTTTTTCAAATCTCAAAAAAGTTAGAACTTCAGTTCGTAATTTTTTTTTACCCAAACAGTTTTTCCGACAGGGCCGGGAAAGGCAGAGGTCGCTTTCCTGGCCACACAAACTATCAAACAAGACCTCAATTCCAACATCAGCAGCAGTTTCAGCAACCCTTCCAACAATATTTTCAAGATCCTTCCACTTCACAGTTCTTTCCATCTCGATCTAGACCATGGTTCCAAAGGGGTCAGGGTTCCAGAGCAAGATCTCGCCCCGCTACAAGTAAGTTCCCTTTTTCCTTCTTCTCTTCCTTCTTTCCCATAAAATCTTGGTGGCAGACTCGCTCTTTTTGTTCAAAATTGGAATCTAATAACCTCAGACCCTTGGATTCTTCAATCGGTTCAAGGTGTTCTGATAGAATTTTCTTCCCCTCCTGTTCAGATCTTAAGACCTCGTCCCATACAATTTTCAAAAGAGGATCAAAATCTGGTCCAATCAGAAGTTTTAACTCTTTTTCAAAAACAAGCCATTCAAAGCACAGAGTTTTCTCAGGATTTATTCCTCAGCAATCTTTTCCTTGTAAAAAAGAAAAACGGCCAATTCCGTCCTGTTATAAACTTAAGAGAATTAAACTCATATGTTTCCTATCATCATTTCAAGATGGCGGGAATTAATCTGTTAAGAGACTGTTTTAGAGAAAACGATAGGCTAATTCGTTTAGATCTTACAGATGCTTATCTTACCGTTCCTATTGCCCCAGAACATCGGAAATTCCTGACTTTTCCTTGGAAAGACCAATTGTGGAGTTTTACTTGTCTTCCTTTTGGCCTTTCTTCAGCTCCTTGGATATTTACAAAATTATTAAAACCAGTTATGGCCTGGTTAAGACATAGAGGAGTCCGTCTAATTATTTACTTGGACGACATTCTGATTATGAACCAGAGTTTAATTTCTCTTCAAAATCAATTATCCCTTACCATTCATCTTCTGGAGAACCTAGGTTTTATAATAAACAAACAGAAATCTGTCCTGATTCCTACTCAATCTCTAATTTTTCTGGGTTTCTCCATAGATACTTCCAAATCTACCCTCAGTTTACCTCCAGACAAAATAAAAAACATCAAGAAAGAAATATCTCGTACCCTCTCAGCTCAATTTACTCCTATCAGGAATATAGCCAGAATAGTAGGGTTACTTTCATCCTCCATTTAGGCTATATTTCCTGCTCCTCTACTCTATCGGGAATTACAACGTCTCAAGATTTACCATTTACAAAAAGGTTTTTCTTACTCTCATTTAATTCAACTCTCTCCAGAAGCCAAGGAGGAACTCTCCTGGTGGCTTTCTCATATGGAAGCATGGAACGGGAGAGCTATTTTTGGCAACTCCCCAGATCTTATCATCGAATCAGATGCCAGCAGGTCCGGCTGGGGTGCTCGCTGCAGTCCTTCCATCACAGGAGGAAAATGGTCTCTGACAGAAAAGCGATTCCATATAAATTGTCTAGAACTGCTAGCGGGTTCTTTCGCTGTCAAGAGTTTTGTAAAAAACTCTTCTCCAGTTACCATTTTACTTTGCATGGACAATATCTCTGCAGTTCGTTATCTGAACTGTTTGGGAGGTACGAAATCCAGAGATCTTTCCAATATTACCAAAGAATTCATCCATTTGTGTTTAGACAGGAATATTTCTGAGAAAGCAGAATACATTCCGGGTCTCTCAAACACAGCAGCAGATTGGGGTTCCTGTTTTCTGATGGATTACAGCAATTGGAGACTCGACAGAGAAGTTTTTCTTTCTCTTTCTTACCTCAGAGGTCCCTTCAATCTCAATCTTTTTGCATCTCGTCTAAATTTCAAAATTCTCCCTTATTACAGTTGGAGACCGGATCCAGAAGCAGCAGCAATAGATGCCTTTCTCCAACTCTGGCCTCCTCAAGGAGCATATGCCTTCCCTCCTTTCTCGATGATTTCGAGAACAATTGCTGTGGTTCGCAGGGACAAAATTTCTCTTCTTCTAATAACCCCCCTTTGGCCAACTCAACCGTGGTACCCTTCTCTTCTGGAAATGTCATTCAAACTTCCTATTCTCCTTCCTCATCTTCCTCATTTGTTGTCCAATCCAGAAGGAGATTTTCACGAACTCATTCTTCAAGACTCACTCCGTCTCATCGCTTGGTCAATTTCGGGGATTCCTTTCCTCTCTAAGGACTTTCTGAAGGAGCTAAGTCTCTCATGCAAGAATCTTGGGCCCCAGGCACCCAAAAATCTTATTTTTATGAACGGACAAAGTGGTCTTGCTGGTGCTTGGCTAGGAACTTGGATCCCCTTTCAGCTGATATAAATCATATTATCAATTTCTTAACCTCTCATTTTGAATCAGGTTTAGCCTACAGATCTATCAATTTATATCGATCTGCTATTTCGGCTAAACATGCTTTATTAAATAATTTTCCTATTGGGCAACGTCCCCTTATTTGTAGACTTTTAAAAACCATTAGATTAAAACGTCCTCCTACTCCTAAATATAATTCTTTCTGGGACATAGACAAGATTTTTTTCTCTTTTCAAATCTTGGCCTTCTTTCCCTAAAACAACTTTCTGCTAAATTAGCTACCTTACTATGTCTTATTTCTTTTCGTAGAGTTTCTGATGTTGATGCTTTAGATTTTAATTCTAAAGTTTTCTCTCCTGAAGGTGTCACCTTTTTCTTATCCCATAGAACAAAAACTTTTTCTTCTTCTATTTTCTACCCTGTCTTACCTTCTGAACCTTACCTTTGTGTAGTAAAATGTCTCAAAGAGTATGAATCTAGAACTTCTCTTTTCAGATCTCCACTTTCTAATCAACTTTTTATCTCCTTTGTTCCTCCTCATTCTCCTGTCACTAATACTTCTATTTCCCGCTGGGTGAAGTGGGTTATGAAAGAAGCTGGTATTGATATTTCAATATTTTCTGCTCATTCTGTTAGAGGTTCCCGCTGCTTCTAAAGCTTTCCTTAAAGCGGCTCCCTTACAACAAATTTTAATTTCTGCAGATTGGTCTTCTGACTCTATATTTAAACTGTTTTATTTCAAACCCATTCTTCATCCAGCTAACAATTTATTTATTTAAATATTTGCTTTAAACTAGCAAAATAGGAGTCTCTGGTCTTGTAATAAAATTCAGATTATCCTAGCTTGTGAAGGTATAATCTAGATTTCATCATTATATTATTCTTGTTTACGCTATCTATGAGGTTAAAGATGGGGTATAGTAGTGATATGGTACCCCTTTTTGATTCTTTAGAAAGGCACAGGGATTCGTACAGGGTATTGGGAGCAATCTTTTCTGTCCCCAAAACTTCTTGTACTCTCGATTTGAGTTGCAGATAATGGAACCATGAACTTTGGTCTGGTGTTCCCAATTCCGCATATTGTGTATAGGATATTATTTTGTTGTTTAGGTGTAAGTCAGTAATTCGATATAGCCCCTTGTTTTCCCATATTTTTTTTAACTTGTTCGCTTATGTTCGATTTAAGTAAGATCAGAGGTGTAACCCTGGATCTTATATTGACTAGAGGGAAGGCCTTGGTTAGTTTATCCCATAAAAAGATAGTGTGTGCAATTGCTATGTACTGTTTAATGTGATGGGGTCTATCCTGTTTATCTGACCATAATTTAACCCACTGTGGGACATTTAGGGTTTTGTGCCATTGAATGGTCTGTACCATCCTGGCTGCATAATAATAGGAGATTAAATTTGGTAGCCCACCCCTCCTCCCCTTCTGTGTCTCATCAAATTTTTTTTGTTGATTCTTGCTCTTTTCCCCTGCCATATAAATTTTATGATTTCTTTTTGAATGACATGTAGGTCAGTCATAGGGATGGACAACGGTAGCGATTGGAACAGATATAGGATTTTGGGTAAAATCGTCATCTTGGGGGGGCGGAGCCTGGCCAAGCAGGGTAATGGCCGCACACTAACTAGGCTCCGTAGCTAAGTTTCTCCTTCAAGGGGTCAGATCTCGAGTTCCCGGTAATAAATACTATTCCCAGCTTATCCAGAGCACCCCTGACCATCTGGGTTGGAATTACAGCGAAATTGGATAAAGAAGCGTGAGACCTGGGCGAGGAGAAGTTTGCATCGGCCCACACCAGCTAAACATCACCCAGCTACCTTAGATAGCACAACCCCCACATAGCTCAGGATCTACCTGGGACATAGACTGTTGCTCGTCTGAATACTCACCAGGATCGTCAGCTAAGACCGGTCTAACATCCTCACCGCGGCAAGCACCAGAAACGCCAGACGCCATTACAACCCAGGCCCAAGATACAGCGGTAAGACATACCACGCAGCTCCTATATAGCTCCGGTCGCGGACTGTTCCCCGACCGGACAAACACCAAAGTCAGCGTCTTGAATGTACAGAGGTACTCACCCGATGCACCGGGTCTTTAATATACCGAGACAGAGTGATGAGATAGCTCTGCTCCGGTGGGGGCCACCATATTGCTGATAAGACACTAATAGAGGAGAGCTATAGGCACAAACTGAAAGGCTCCTGCATTACCTTAAAGCCCGTGGACATACAAAAACAGCAAGGGGCACAAGATAGGCCCTAACATTACTGTTACACACTTTATCTCACATTAAGACACGGCCTATGCATGGCTCAATAAGCTCTGACACCTTAAGCCCAATCACTTGAATCCAGCTTTAATATTTACAACAGGAACATTTTAGTTAAAACAGGGGGTGATCTGGAATGCCCAGTAAACGGGCAACTAGAATGGAGAAACATCTGAAAAATACCACTCTCAATCAATACCTTAAGACAGTGGAACCCCAAACTGTAAAAGGGCCTGATCCTACTGAGGCACAAGCTCAGGCCTCATTACATGACACCTCATCTAATAATAATAGCCCTTTTATAACAAGAGAGGACCTCAAAAATGTATCATCCAAAGATGATATTAAGGAAGTGCTCACGGAGGTCAGGGGCTTATTTGGTGAACTGCGAAAAGACATTTCTCAAATTAAGCAAAAAGTCACCAAATTAGAAAATATACAAACAATGTTGTGTGATGATGTACAGCAATCTACAAAAACACATGACCATGAAGAAAATATTAACTTTTTATAAGACAAGGTCGAAGATCTTGACAATCGAAACAGACGAAACAATTTGAGAGTCAGGGGGATCCCCGAATCCATCATCCCATCTGCCCTTCCGGGATGTCTGCAAGATCTGTTTCGCTCCATTAAGGGCACCCCGTCTGCACCAGAAGTGATCCTAGAAAGGGCACATAGGGCCCTCAGGCCAAAACCAGTGGGTAAAGCACCCCCACGAGATGTCATAGTTCGTTTCCTGAATTTCCTTGATAAAGAAGACGTACTAAAGAATGCAAGAGTTAAATCCCCCATTACACATGCAGGCGTCAAGATTCAAATATTCTCGGACATAAGTCCAGCTACCCTCCAGAAGTGCCGAGATCTAAGATTTATTACCGACACACTCCGAGCAGAGGGAATACAATACCGCTGGGGGTTCCCAGTAAGTTTAATCATTACAAAAAATGGGGAAACGATAATTTATCGGGGCCCGGATGACCTTCATAGGCTTAATGAAAAATTGGGCTTCAAGATCCCCTTTCCAGACACAGAGACAGATAACTTGAGAATCACCCCCTCTTCTCAATCTGAGGATAATCAACCATCTGTTTCCACGCCTAGATGAGGTATCGTATGTTTTTCAAATGAAAGCTTTATCACCTATTTCTGCTTATAGAAAAGACTTTACAGCCCATGTGTTAGGAGGCTGCATAAAAATGAGACTAGAATGTGATATTTTGTGATTCCAGCAAAGGATAAGGTGACTTATCTGTGTCACTGCAGGTTGGACTTTTGCATGATAATCATCACAATGTTATAGTAAATGACAAACTTTGGGCGATGTGTATACCTCAGTTTAATTAGACATTTTCTAGTTTAAAAGCAGTTTATCAAATGGTTGTGTGTATGAGAAGAAAAGTTATGTGCATGCTTTTTGATACAATTAGTCTTAAATGACTAGCTAACTTATGTTATTTAGGAACTGTTGTGTGATGATGTACAGCAATCTACAAAAACACATGACCATAAAGAAAATATTAACTTTTTATAAGACAAGGTCGAAGATCTTGACAATCGAAACAGACGAAACAATTTGAGAGTCAGGGGGATCCCCGAATCCATCATCCCATCTGCCCTTCCGGGATGTCTGCAAGATCTGTTTCGCTCCATTAAGGGCACCCCGTCTGCACCAGAAGTGATCCTAGAAAGGGCACATAGGGCCCTCAGGCCAAAACCAGTGTGTAAAGCACCCCCACGTGATGTCATAGTTCGTTTCCTGAATTTCCTTGATAAAGAAGACGTACTAAAGAACGCAAGAGTTAAATCCCCCATTACACATGCAGGCGTCAAGATTCAAATATTCTCGGACATAAGTCCAGCTACCCTCCAGAAGTGCCGAGATCTAAGATTTATTACCGACACACTCCGAGCAGAGGGAATCCAATACCGCTGGGGGTTCCCAGTAAGTTTAATCATTACAAAAAATGGGGAAACGATAATTTATCGGGGCCCGGATGACCTTCATAGGCTTAATGAAAAATTGGGCCTCAAGATCCCCTTTCCAGACACAGAGACAGATAACTTGAGAATCACCCCCTCTTCTCAATCTGAGGATAATCAACCATCTGTTTCCACGCCTAGATGAGGTATCGTATGTTTTTCAAATGAAAGCTTTATCACCTATTACTGCTTATAGAAAAGACTTTACAGCCCATGTGTTAGGAGGCTGCATAAAAATGAGACTAGAATGTGATATTTTGTGATTCCAGCAAAGGATAAGGTGACTTATCTGTGTCACTCCAGGTTGGACTTTTGCATGATAATCATCACAATGTTATAGTAAATGACAAACTTTGGGCGATGTGTATACCTCAGTTTAATTAGACATTTTCTAGTTTAAAAGCAGTTTATCAAATGGTTGTGTGTATGAGAAGAAAAGTTATGTGCATGCTTTTTGATACAATTAGTCTTAAATGACTAGCTAACTTATGTTATTTAGGAACTGTTCATATCCACAGTTTGTTATCATTCATCACTAGAAATTTAAGTTTTTTGAAATGCAATTCTTCATGTATGTCTGATGACGATTTGATTTGTTTACTAGTTCAAAATAATATATCACACCACCGTAGCAGAAAGTCAGAACTATGTTTGATTTGGAACACTGAGATATGTACCGGTTTCATAATCCTACAATGGAGATGTATGTATATGCTACAAATATAAATTGCACTAACCATTTAATTACCTACTAATATATTTGAATTATTTACTATGTTACTCCTCCCTCTTTTGTTGATAAAACTATAAGACTTTATACAGCATATTACTATATTTCTGGTATGCTTGCCTATGCCCTGCTCAACAGTTTAAAAATGACTATTATATCATGCTCTCTGGCCTATAACTCCATTCACACCTTTTTACCCGCTAAGACGGGGCTTGATTCTGACTGAAATACTACTGATGACACATAATCTACAACCCAAGCAACCACACAATCCCAAGCAAAAAAACACATTATTAGGTTTACACACTTAGGAGTCAGCTACTTCAATACTTTACAATTCAAGATATAGCTACCATGAACATGAGTGACTTGATCCATACAGATCCCATAGACCGGGAACTAAATTGTATACAATACAAGATTTACATTTTCCAAGGACCCCTAGGAGACTAAGCTCTTTCCTCTTTCTATTTAGTAGTAACCGTACACTTCTCTTAGTAGACAGGTTACAAGACTTGTATTTAATTATTGAATCTTCAATAATTATATTTCTTTTTCTTTCTTTCTCTGATCTCTCTTCTATCACCTAACCTCTCACCTCACTACTACCATTTTCTCTTAAACCTTTCCTGCCTCCACTACCCGTTCTACTTCCCTACATCTTCCTCCCCTCTTTTAAACCCCTCCCCCCCCTTTTTTTTTTTTTCTCTCCTCCCCTTCCAAAATATACCTTAATAATGGCATGTAAAAACCTTAAATTCATAACCATTAACGTTAAGGGCCTGAACAGCCCCATGAAACGCAGTATTGTTTTGAAAGACCTCAATAGACTGGGTGGAGATATTGTCCTCATACAGGAGTCCCACTTTAAGAAGGGACATGAACCAAAGTGGCACAATAGGGACTACCCTACTGCATTTTTTGCCTCCGGCCCTAACAAAAGGAACGGAGTAGGCATTTTAATTAAAAGATCCATCCCATTCCAGATAGTTCACTCAGATAAAGATCATGAAGGTAGATTTATTATTGTTCATGGGTTGCTTTATGGACGCCCTATCACAATTGTAAACACCTACTTCCCAAACAAAGATCAAAAGACATTTATGAGACTCCTATCTAACCACATACTAGATCAGAAGAAAGGCCCACTCATCCTGGGAGGGGACTTTAACACTCCTATGGATCCCAAACTAGATACATCAGGGGGTAGCTCCACAATCCCTAAAAGAGACCTCAAAAGTATTAACCACCTCCTCAGAGATCTAACCGTCCATGATGTATGGAGACGATCTAACCCGACTAGGAGAGACTATACTTTTTTTTCTCATCCCCACGGGGTTTACTCCTGATTAGATTATGTTTTTGCAGATCCACTAATTCTATCTACGATAAAAATGTCTAAGATCCTACCTATCACCTGGTCAGATCACGCACCAGTCCTGTGCGTGGTAGAATGGCCCGAAACACCCCTCGCTCCGTTCCAATGGCGACTAGACGACCACTTATTAGATGACCCTTTGGTCAGAGCAGACTTAGAGAAAGCCATCCCAGAATATTTCCAAATTAACAAAATAAATATGACCTCAGAAGTGAATAGATGGGAAGCACACAAATGTGTGATTAGAGGGACACTGATTAAACATAAAGCAAGAATACGCAAATTACATAGAGAAAAATATAACGATTTATTACAGAGTCTGTCGGAGGCAGAGAGAGCTCACAAACTGAACCCAGAAAATACAACCCTTTCAGACCATTTAACACAAGCCCGTACAAAGGTTAGGGACTTTCTCCACCTAGGTCATCAAAAGCAAACCTTAGCTCTCAAACAGCACTACTACACTTACGGGAATAAAGCGGGTCGATTACTAGCTAGATCTCTTAAGCGCAAGCACTTAAAATCCTACATTCTCACACTGACAGATAAAAAGGGACACACTAAAAATGACAGCTTTAGTATTGCAGAAACCTTTAGAAAATATTATGAGACCCTCTATAATATTGTACAACCAACAGCTGACAGCAATCAGGACCAGCAATATCGAGGTTCCCCCGATGCACATAAATATATTTCTGACTTGGAACCTCCCCAGCTAGACTCAACAGACTCAGCATTACTTGACCACCCTATCACATGTGAGGAAGTATCATTGGCCATACAACATACCCCAGTGGGCAAGAACCCTGGACCGTACGGTTTTGGAGGTAAATATTACAGAATGTATTCTGCTGACTTAACCCCCCATCTTACACAGTTATTTAATGTCATTGACAAAGTAGGTGGCTTCTCTAAACAAATGTTAGAAGCTTACATCACAGTCCTTCCCAAACCTGGCAAATCTCCTACAAAACCTGAAAATTTCAGACCAATATCTCTACTTAATGTAGATGCAAAAATTTATGCTAAAATCCTCTCAGACAGACTTAATAGGATACTGCCCAAACTAGTGAGCCCAGATCAAGTGGGTTTTGTGCCAGGGCGCGAGGCAAAAGACAATACGCTAAGGATACTCCAACTAATCTCTTACGCCCGTAATAAACAGATTCCTATGATTTTGGTCTCCACAGATGCCGAGAAGGCCTTTGACAGGGTCAATTGGGGCTTTCTCGGCTCTGTCCTACAACAAATGAATATGAGTAACAAATTTATTTCCAAGATATTTGTACTATACTCTAATCCCACAGCCAGGGTGAGAGTTAACGACATCCTGTCGGATCCTTTTCGGATCACCAATGGGACGAGACAGGGTTGCCCCCTGTCTCCAATCCTATTTGCCTTATCTGTGGAAGCACTGGCTCATAAAATTAGGCAGAATCCCCAGATCAATGGCATTAAAATCAATGATTCGGAACATAAAATGGCATTATATGCCGATGATATTTTGTTCACGCTAACCGACCCAGAGCACTCTTTGACAACATTACTAGATGAATTCGATGTTTATGGTAGATTCTCTAATTTCCATCTGAATGCTTCTAAGTCGGAAATCTTAAATATTAATGTGCCCTCAGAAACTATACTCAAAATAAAATCTGGGTATCCCCTAGTCATCCAGCCCCATAAAATGAAGTACCTTGGTATATATCTGACGGCAGAGCCCAAAGACCTTTTTACAGCCAACTACAAACCATTACAAGACCAAATCACAGCAGATCTATCTAGCTGGAGCAATAAACAGATCTCATGGTTGGGAAGAGTCCAGGTGGTTAAAATGACTATTCTACCGCGTATCCTATATATATTGCAAACATTACCTACTCCATTACCCAGACACTACATTATGAACCTGCAAGAGATCATAGGACAGTACATTTGGCAAAAAATCAGACCACGCATCCCAAAAGCTACTATGTTCCTCCCCAGACACAAAGGGGGATTAGGGGTACCAAATATAGAAATCTACAGACAGGCATCAATACTGCAACGCCTGGTGGAGTGGTGCTACAATTCAGCAGATAAACGGTGGATCCAACTTGATAGAAAAATTCTAAACACAGAAAATATGGGAGTATGGGCCTGGATCTCTCCAAAACTAAGACCCATAGAAATTTCGCAATATCCACTATGGGGCGAATTGTTCCAAATATGGGACAAAATTCTTAAAACGTCCAACCACCTCTCCACCATGCCCTCCCCAATGACACCATACAGGGGCAATCCTGACCTACCGACCGCGGGTTTCCCCAGCCTGACCAATCTCTCTCCACATATACAAGAACTCACCTTAAAAAGTATTTTAGAGGGAGGCAAGCTGATACAGAGGGAGAATCAGACAAGCACCGCAGGGGGTTCTCCTCCCCCATGGTTCGCTTACACACAATTAGCACATTTTGTTCAGACGCACAAGAAAAGAGAAGAATTTAACCGCCCATTGACTAGATTTGAAAAATTATGTTCACAGCAGACCCAACCCAGACACATCATATCTAAACTGTACAACATATTACTGACCAATAGCGGCACAGTATACCCCTCCTTCACTCTTAAATGGGCCAAAGATCTAGAAAGAGAAATCAGCCAGGAGACATGGGATCGTGCCTTACAATGTCACAAAGAAGCTACAATCTCCTCTAATATTATGGAAATGAACTTTAAGCTACTAGCGAGGTGGTATCTTACACCAGCCAGAATACGTCATATATACAAAAAGATATTCTCTGAAATAGAAACCAAACTCGACATTCAGTTACAAAAAGACCCAGGCATCCTTATCTTTCTAGACATTCCTAAAATTTGAAACAAACCTAAAAAACTTTTACTATATATTATGCTAAATAGCGCCAAACTCCTTGTCCCGCAAAGATGGAAATCAAGTGAGGTTCCCTCACTGGAGACATGGAAAGAGCAGGTCTCCTCCATGCTCCAAATAGAAAGGTATCAACATATGAAAAATGGCACAATGGAACTACATGAGGCAATGGTGGACTTATGGAATCCATCTGTGACCACATGCCCTAGTTGAATGAGACCCTTAACAGACAACCCATGCTCTTCTGTGCAGAATAGCAATCATCTTCACCCAGCCTCCAATTAATTAATTAGTTAATATAAGTGCCCAACCGGTCAGGGCATACTCGCTCATAACTCCCCTCCCCCTCCTCCCCCTGGGTTTTTTTTTTCTCCACCCCCTATAAATCTTCTCTCCCCTCCCCCCCCCTCCCTTCTCTCCATATCCTACCTCTCACTCCATTATCTTTGCTGATACTTTCCTTAAATATTCTAATATTATCTTTACACCAGAGACTTATCAAGATAGATGTATAAGAAATGTTTTTTGGATCTATTAAGTTATAACTTACTATTATGTTACTGTTTACAGTTAAAAAATTGAAAACTGAGCTACGGAAATTTTAGAGGAAATACAGAAATTTGGACTACTAAATCAATGTGATAACCTTGACTGCAATGTATAATATATGTAAACCCAGAACGGTTTGTAATTCTGTGTCATCTTTTACTGTTTGTTATGTACTTCCTTATGCTCAATAAAAACCATTAAAATAAAAAAAAAAAAAAAATAAAAAAAAAAATCGTCATCTTAACGGATACAATTCTACCATATAATGAAATACTGTGTTTGGCCCATGTAGCTAATAATGTTTTAATCTGTGAGAATATGGTATCATAGTTTTCTCTATATAAGGCATTGATATTGCTTGTAAGGTTTATCCCTAGATATTTAAGTGAGGTTTTGGCCCATGAAAAAGCAAAGTTTATTTCTAAAAGTTTTTTTGCATGGTTTGGTAGGTGTATACTGATAGCTTTGCATTTACTTTCATTAACTTTGTATCCTGATAGAAGTCCAAATTTGTTCAGCTCAGAGTAAATCACTGGAAGGGAGAGTAATGGCTTAGTGACTGCAAGGATGATGTCATCAGCAAATAACGACATTTTATATTCTCTATACCCCACTTTTATCCCTGCTATATCCGGATTGTCTCTTATTTTTTGTGTCAAAGGTTCGATATATATTGCAAAGAGAAGCGGTGATAAGGGGCAACCCTGCCTAGTCCCGTTTCTGATTTTTATTTGTGATGATTGGTACCCTGAAAGTCTGATAAAAGCATCTGGGTATGAGTATAACTTTTTTAGTGCTTCATGAAATGGACCCCCTATTCCCATCCTATCGAGGACTGCATGCATATAGTCCCAATTGACTCTGTCGAATGCCTTCTCCGCATCCAGGGTTAGGAGCAGAGAAGGCAATTCTTTCACTGATGCTAGATTTATTAGGTCTATTACTTTTTGAATGTTATCTGGTGCTTCCCTCTGGGATATGAACCCCACCTGGTCAGAATCTATTAATCCCTTTATGGGTAGTGCTAGCCAGTTAGCTAATATCTTAGTGAACAATTTGAGATCTTGATTTATTAGGGATATCGGTCTGTAATTTTGACAAAATTGTTTGCTCTTACCTGGTTTTGGTATGACCGTCACCCTTGCAGTTAAAAGTTCTGGTAGAATATCCTCTCCCTGTAATATATTGTTAAATAGTATAACCAACTGAGGCGCTAATGAGGTTTGCAGGTCCTTATAGAAATACCCTGGAAAGCCATTGGGGCCTGGGGCTTTGTTTCGTTTTAGCTCCTTGAGAGCTAGGGATATTTATTGTAGTGTTATGGGGGCGTTTAATGAGTCATGGTCCTCTTCCGAAATCATTTTTAAGGTACTATTCTCTAAAACTTTGTTTAGTTCTACCAATTTATTGGATCCCTGTTTAGTTTGTGGTAAATTATATAACTTATTATAGTAGTTGGCAAATACATTATCTATCTGTATGGGGTCGTTGGTCACCTTACCATTCGCTTGCTGGATTTGTGGGATGGTGGTCGTTCTAGTTATTTCTTTTAATTTATTCGCAAGCATCTTGTCCGGCTTATTACCATAAATGTAATATCTGGTGTCTAGTGCTTTTATTGAATATATTGTTTCTTTATCAAGAAGTTGATTCAATTCCTCACCTTTAATCTTGAGTGTATGTATTATCTTGCCCTGGGTGTTCTCTAATAAATTTTCTCGTAAGGAAGCAATATCTTTTTTTAGATAGTTTATTCTTAGGTTGTTTTGTTTTTTAAGTCTATTTGACTCAGCTATTACCAATCCTCTAATAGATGCTTTAAGTGCGCACCAGGTATAGTTCGGATTAGATGTGGTTCCCTCATTTAATCTTATGAACTCTTCAATGTGTTGTTGTATCGTCTGTACAAAATTGTCATTTTGTAGTATGCTTGGATGTAGGGTCCAAGATCTGATTCTCTTCGGGTTAACTATTCCTTCCATATCTATCATCATCATGTCATGATCTGACCATACACAGTGATAAATATTTGCTGCACTCACCAGGGGGAGGAGTATTTGGCTTATGAGAATTAAATCTATTCTGGATCTTGTGTTATGTACTGCAGAATAGTAAGTGTATTCTCGAGAGTTTTTTATTTACTGCTCTCCAACTGTCTAATAGGTTAAAGTCCAAAAGAAAATCTTTCAGTATTTGTTGAGCAGGTGTCTGTCTTTTATTTTTGTGTATATCTACAGTGGTCCTGTCTAGATTGTCATTTAATGTCAGGTTAAAATCTCCCCCCACTATCAGTTTATATCTTTTCCAAGTTGAAAGCTGTCTACTTAATTTGTTAATAAAGGGTCCTTGGTGTTCGTTTGGGGCATAGACATTTACTATTACAGGGAGTGCAGAATTATTAGGCAAGTTGTATTTTTGAGGATTAATTTTATTATTGAACAACAACCATGTTCTCAATGAACCCAAAAAACTCATTAATATCAAAGCTGAATAGTTTTGGAAGTAGTTTTTAGTTTGTTTTTAGTTATAGCTATTTTAGGGGGATATCTGTGTGTGCAGGTGACTATTACTGTGCATAATTATTAGGCAACTTAACAAAAAACAAATATATACCCATTTCAATTATTTATTTTTACCAGTGAAACCAATATAAGATCTCAACATTCACAAATATACATTTCTGACATTCAAAAACAAAACAAAAACAAATCAGTGACCAATATAGCCACCTTTCTTTGCAAGGACACTCAAAAGCCTGCCATCCATGGATTCTGTCAGTGTTTTGATCTGTTCACCATCAACATTGCGTGCAGCAGCAACCACAGCCTCCCAGACACTGTTCAGAGAGGTGTACTGTTTTCCCTCCTTGTAAATCTCACATTTGATGATGGACCACAGGTTCTCAATGGGGTTCAGATCAGGTGAAAAAGGAGGCCATGTCATTAGATTTTCTTCTCCACGCTGTGGAGTACTTGGACGCGTGTGATGGAGCATTGTCCTGCATGAAAATCATGTTTTTCTTGAAGGATGCAGACTTCTTCCTGTACCACTGCTTGAAGAAGGTGTCTTCCAGAAACTGGCAGTAGGACTGGGAGTTGAGCTTGACTCCATCCTCAACCCGAAAAGGCCCCACAAGCTCATCTTTGATGATACCAGCCCAAACCAGTACTCCACCTCCACCTTGCTGGCGTCTGAGTCGGACTGGAGCTCTCTGCCCTTTACCAATCCAGCCACGGGCCCATCCATCTGGCCCATCAAGACTCACTCTCATTTCATCAGTCCATAAAACCTTAGAAAAATCAGTCTTGAGATATTTCTTGGCCCAGTCTTGACATTTCAGCTTGTGTGTCTTGTTCAGTGGTGGTCGTCTTTCAGCCTTTCTTACCTTGGCCATGTCTCTGAGTATTGCACACCTTGTGCTTTTGGGCACTCCAGTGATGTTGCAGCTCTGAAATATGGCCAAACTGGTGGCAAGTGGCATCTTGGCAGCTGCACGCTTGACTTTTCTCAGTTCATGGGCAGTTATTTTGCGCCTTGGTTTTTACACACGCTTCTTGCGACCCTGTTGACTATTTTGAATGAAACGCTTGATTGTTCGATGATCACGCTTCAGAAGCTTTGCAATTTTAAGAGTGCTGCATCCCTCTGCAAGATATCTCACTATTTTTGACTTTTCTGAGCCTGTCAAGTCCTTCTTTTGACCCATTTTGCTAAAGGAAAGGAAGTTGCCTAATAATTATGCACACCTGATATAGGGTGTTGATGTCATTAGACCACACCCCTTCTCATTACAGAGATGCACATCACCTAATATGCTTAATTGGTAGTAGGCTTTCGAGCCTATACAGCTTGGAGTAAGACAACATGCATAAAGAGGATGATGTGGTCAAAATACTCATTTGCCTAATAATTCTGCACTCCCTGTATTATAGGGGTATTGTGAATCAATCCTCTTACTACAATGAATCTTACCTCCCTGTCTTTAATTACTTCCTCTTCTGTAAAGTTTAGGGAGGCATGTATGAGTAGGGAAACTCCACACTCTTTCTTATTAATTGCATGAAATTGTATAGGGAATAGTTTGTCCCAATATTTGGGCATTCTGGGCTTTGTATTCTGAGATGGCTTTTTTCCTTTTTATGTTGGAATTGAGACCCCTCACGTTATGTGAAATTATCTTAATATGCATGTTCCTTCCGTGAATTTATGCTATTAACTGCCATTATTAGTGTTACTCTACAATCCCTATCCTCTGTGTCTTTGGATCTATAGGTTCACTGGTTCTTATCATCTTGTTGAGAGTACCTGAGGAAATTTTGTCTATTCCACTTTTGTGTTTTAACATTTGAGACTAAACAACAAAACATAAAAATTAACATTTTAACTCTATAACCTAATGCATCAGTATGCAGTTCAAACATAATTCAACAAACTATGTTAAGGCCAGTCTTGAAGCTTTATCTTTTCACTTCCATTTTTGGCTGACTGAAAGGGAAAGTGAAATACAATATGCACAAGGATAGGAAAGTGAGACTTAAGAAGAGGAATGGGGAGGGAACAGTAGAGGGCATCGGGTAAGGGGGGAAAGGTTGATGGTGGGAGATTAGGGAAGAGTAGGACAGGGAGACCTGGAATCATAAAGCGTATATCAGCTTAACATAGACGTCAAGGACCCAAGTCCCTACAATATACGACCTGTTTGGTCCCAATTTTAATCTTGAGTCCACTCAAAACTCTTTGACTCAGAGAAAGTCCTTATGAATTCAGCTTCAAGTCACTGGTGGTTCCTCTCTGCCTGAGTTAGAGCTGGCTGGATCCGCTGATGTATTTGGTTTTGTTCTCTTTGTCTTTCGATTCTTAGCTACAAGAGTCCAGTCTTTTTGTGGCAATTTCTTTATTTTCTTCTGGGTGTTCTGTGAATCCATATCATCTATTGATATTTCTAGCTTGGAGAGTATCTGTTGTCCTTCTTCCACTGACGTACAGGCATACATTGTATTTTGATGCGTGAAGATCAATTTAAATGGAAAATTCCATCTATATTTCAATTTTTCTTGTATCAAAGTTGTGACTATTGGTCTCATCTCTCTTCTTCTCCTCAATGTTATAGGGGATTAGTCTGTGTATATTTGGACATTGTGACCTTCATATGTTACATTACGAGCTTGTCTTGCAGCTTGTAGTATCATCTCTTTAATATGAAAGTAATGTAACTTGATTATTATGTCTCGTGTTTTGGTTTGAGAGGGCTTAGTGAGGGCTCTATGAATTCTGTCGAAAAGCAGTAGATTGAGCTCTATATCCGGTAGTAGTTGTTTAAATTTCTCCGTCACATCTGAATGAAGATTTTTATAATTCTCTGGCAGATTTCGTATTCTCAGATTTGACCATCGAGATCTATTTTCTAAATATTCTACCTGATCTTCTAGCTTTTTTATATAAATGGAATGGTCTAGTAAGGTATGTTGTATTTGGGGAATTTCTTCTGTAATATCATCCAGTTTATGTTCAAGTTCTGTAGTTCTCCCACCTATTTCTCTGATATCTTGTTTGAGATCGTGTATTGCTGTTTTCAATTCTTCATGAAAGAAGGTTTTAATTTGGTTTAGCAATTCATTATTTGGGATATCCCCCACCTGAGAATTTTCATCTTCTGTGTCTTTTCCAGACTCAATTTGTTTTGGTGAGTATGTAAGTTTATCTGGTGCTTTAATTTTTTTGTTGCGATTTAGTAAGGCAGTCTTTTACTGTTTGTGTTCTGCTTTTCATCTTGTCGATTTTGTGTTGTTCTTGGGCAGCTCAGAGTGAACAGCTTATGTGCCACTCAGTTATTCTCTCAATGTATCCTGGTCCCAGCTGTACTAGATGCGTCACCAAGTGAGAGTAATATCGATGTTATAAGTAGTGGCCTATGACGAACCTTATGTATAACTCCCCAATCTAACTCCTTTATTTATATAAGGAGCTCATTTGAATCTTGAAGAGTGGTCTATCAGAGATCCCCCCTTATGTAATGTCAATTTATATGAAATTCCCTTTGCGCTGTCAGTGAGACTTATCTGGGTCGGCTTATGTTATTTTCACTAATGTGTATCAGAACTCTTGGCTTGTTAACTCTCCTGAGCCAAATGTCTCTCATTCATGCGGACCGTAGTGCTCCCATGTGGTTGCGGCCTCCTCACAAAATTTAATCTCATTTCCGTTACTTTGTCTTTATGGCTCTCTTTCATATGTGGGGTATAGATCGTTGCTTGGATCCTTATTCGATCTCTATTCAGATGGTTGATCTTCTTAGCAATTTATGTACAACTACCGTAGCAGGCCACAGCCGCGGTCTTTCCTGGTTCCTCACCCGTCTGTCTTATGGGCCGAAACTCCGCTTCCTTCCTCCACTTTAAAAGTTGTTGTCGGGTATTCTTACAGGCTCTGGATGACCAGTCACGCTATTATTGCCTATTTCAAAGTGTTTTTTTCTGCTTTTTAATGGGTTTCTATCCAAAACTCTCTGGAGCTCTGTTAATGTGCGACTGCACTCATTCACCGCTGACTCCGCCCCCCCCCCCGATTCTTCTGTTTTTAAGTGATTTAATTACACTCCATACAGATCTTTGGGCTTTTTTGCTTAAACACTTCTGAGGATTGTATAAGTTTGGTCTGGAGTGGAGTTCAATAGTGTTTGCCCTTTTGTTAGTGTTCTTTTTGGATTAACGAACGGAGGATTGTTTGTTGGACTCACACTTAGAACACTGCTCGCTCTACCTATGTCCTTTAGAGCTGACCTTTGCTTTGTTTCCTCTTCAGGGACTTTTAGATAATTATCTCCGGTCTGGACAGTCTTTACATTCAGAATTCACGGATCCCATTACTAATATGACTGTTTGTTTCATCAACAGCATTATCAAGTGGACATTTTCTTTGTGGTTATTTATGTCTATTTATTTTCATTTTTAACTTCTCAATTTTTGTTTGATAGGGATTGCCTTATTTTGTGCAAACACCTCTGCAGTTTAAATAAGAATTTGTATATGCATATATTTTGTTAAAGATAATGTTAGTGGTTAACGTAATTTGATAGAGATTTTCTCATTGAGTGCAAATGTTTCATCAGTTTGAATTTGAACTTATACATGCACATATTCTGCTAAGGATACTGTTTTTACCACACAGTATATAATCATGCCTTGACTATATATTTAGATACCAGATGAATAGTTTTTTCATATTTATATTCTTTTAATAGGATTATCTGGTTTTTGCCTTTAAAACTTTCAACTTAGAGTCACCTTTTGTCTGTTTAATATCCATTCGTGAAGTATATTGTTATATTTTTGAATTAGGGAGCCTCTATTTTGGTGTATGTTATTTATTTAAATAATATTCTTTGCTCACCAACGTGTCGGGGGCACTTTTGTTATATATATATTTCACTGATGGACATTTACTGGTCAAGTTTATCAAACAAACAAAATAAGGCTGATTAGGACTGGTTTTATAACTATTTTCTACGTGTACTGTTCTTATTAATTTTAGTTCTTTAGACATTAGAGATATTACAGCCTGATCACAGAAAACATCCTTATTGTTGATCATAGAAGACAGGTGTGACATATATTAATTTATTATATGCTCGAATTTGCGACAAAAACTACATGTTTAAATTTGTGTGCAGGCTATATATATATATATTTTGTCTTTTGGTATTGATACAAAGTTGTTTGTTATTTTTACTGAAGAGACATATATACATGTGATGGATTTAACAGCTTATCTAATTGGCATTTTTCAAATAATTAGGTATCACTAGGTGTGTAGATTACAACGCTAAGTAGAGAATTACCATTGATTTTGTTAAGTATTATATTCACCTTAATACATGTGTTAAACTCTCCTCTACTAATTATTACTTAGGCACATTACTTTTTGATATACCTTTTTAGTATTTCATATATTCGAATCTAGACATGTCAATCATGACAGGGAATGAGCACTGGTCAGCCAATCAGAATATTCCTACCTTAATTCCGATTGGCTGATAGAATCCTATCAGCCAATCGGAATTCGAGGGACGCCATCTTGGATGACGTCATTTAAAGGAACCGTCATTCGTCGTTCAGTCGTCGGCCAGGATGGATGTTCCGCGTCGGAGGTCTTCAGGATCCTGCCGCTCCGCTCCGGATGGATGACCATAGAAGATCCCCCTTGGATGAAGACTTCAATCGGATGGAAGACCTCTTCTGCCCCACTTGGATGAAGACTTCAGCTGGATCATGGACCTCTTCAGCCCCCCGCTTGGGCTTGGATCAGGACATCGGAGGAGCTCTTCTGGATCGATCGGTGAACCTGGTATGGTGAAGATAAGGTAGGAAGATCTTCAGGGGCTTAGTGTTAGGTTTATTTAAGGGGGGTTTGGGTTAGATTAGGGGTATGTGGGTGGTGAGTTGTAATGTTGGGGGGGGTATTGTATGTTTTTTTTTACAGGCAAAAGAGCTGAACTTCTTGGGGCATGCCCCGCAAAGGGCCCTGTTCAGGGCTGGTAAGGTAAAAGAGCTTTGAACTTTAGTAATTTAGAATAGGGTAGGGCATTTTTTTATTTTGGGGGGCTTTGTTATTTTATTAGGGGGCTTAGAGTAGGTGTAATTAGTTTTAAATTGTTGTAATATTTTTCTTATGTTTGTAAATATTTTTTTATTTTTTGTAACTTAGTTCTTTTTTATTTTTTGTACTTTAGATAGTTTATTTCATTGTAGTTATTTGTAGGTATTGTATTTAATTTATTTATTGATAGTGTAGTGTTAGGTTTAATTGTAGATAATTATAGGTATTTTATTTAATTAATTTATTGCTAGTGTAGTGTTAGGTTTAATTGTAACTTAGGTTAGGATTTATTTTACAGGTAATTTTGTAATTATTTTAACTATTTTAGCTATTAAATAGTTCTTAACTATTTAATAGCTATTGTACCTGGTTAAAATAAATACAAAGTTACCTGTAAAATAAATATTAATCCTAAAATAGCTATAATATAATTATAATTTATGTTGTAGCTATATTAGGATTTATTTTACAGGTAAGTATTTAGCTTTAAATAGGAATAATTTATTTAATAAGAGTTAATTAATTTCGTTAGATTAAAATTATATTTAATTTAGGGGGGTGTTAGTGTTAGGGTTAGACTTAGCTTTAGGGGTTAATACATTTATTAGAATAGCGGTGAGCTCCAGTCGGCAGATTAGGGGTTAATAATTGAAGTTAGGTGTCGGCGATGTTAGGGAGGGCAGATTAGGGGTTAATACTATTTATTATAGGGTTAGTGAGGCGGATTAGGGGTTAATAACTTTATTATAGTAGCGCTCAGGTCCGGTCGGCAGATTAGGGGTTAATAAGAATAGGCAGGTGGAGGCGACATTGTGGGGGGCAGATTAGGGGTTAATAAATATAATATAGGGGTCGGCGATGTTAGGGCAGCAGATTAGGGGTACATAGGGATAATGTAAGTAGCGGCGGTTTACGGAGCGGCAGATTAGGGGTTAATAATAATATGCAGGGGTCAGCGATAGCGGGGGCGGCAGATTAGGGGTTAATAAGTGTAAGGTTAGGGGTGTTTAGACTCGGGGTACATGTTAGAGTGTTAGGTGCAGACGTAGGAAGTGTTTCCGCATAGCAAACAATGGGGCTGCGTTAGGAGCTGAACGCAGCTTTTTTGCAGGTGTTAGGTTTTTTTTCAGCTCAAACGGCCCCATTGTTTCCTATGGGGGAATCGTGGACGAGCACGTTTTTGAGGCTGGCCGCTTGCGTAAGCAACTCTGGAATCGAGAGTTGAAGCTGCGTTAAAAATGCTCTACGCTCCTTTTTTGGAGCCTAACGCAGCCTTTATGTGGACACTCAATACCAGAGTTATTTTTATGGTGCGGCCAGAAAAAAGCCGGCGTTAGCTACGCGGGTCGTTACCGGCAAAACTCCAAATCTAGGCCAGTGTTTTTTAGTAAGGCATTGGGTGCAGAAAAGGAAAAACTAGTTCCGGAAAAATCAGCTCCAAAAACAGGGGACACTCTTTTACTATCTTCACAAGGGATCAGTCTTAATAACTCAAATGGTGGTCTGGACGAAATAGAACAGGTTTTTCAACTCCCCCTAGGAAACCTCGTAAAAGGAGGAGGAGGGGGGCTGAGCTATCCCAAAGCAGAGCCAACAGAGATATTCACAGAGACAGGTGAAAAGCAACAGGCAGAACAAATACCATTAGTAAATATGGACAACAATGTTATTAATTTAACTACACATATTTTGAGTGATACACAAATTAAAATCCTAAATTTGGGATTAGGCTTTGTACCCTCTTTAAGATTCAATCTGTTTGACACGCTTGTCGATGTGAACAGACTTATCAGACAGTTCACTTTGAGGAAACACTAT